>NC_091491.1:40297705-40451098 GCF_947461875.1 Haliaeetus albicilla
AAAAAAGAGGGAATTCTGCCACAAATCATGAGAGTTTTGCAGGGGAAAATGGTGCTTTTTTGTGCATGTTCAATCTAAAATAGCAGGTTTTTAAAAAAAAAGTTTAATTAAACACATAAAGCCGCCTTTGTTCCTTGTCAGGCGGGGCAGTACCTGCAAAACCTTTAACTTCTGCTGTGGAGTTAGATGTGGTCTAGTATCTACGTGCATGTCTTGGCTGAGGAACACTGAGTTATTTGCATGTAATGACTTGCTTTTTTTCAAAGCAACTGTCTAAGAAAAAAGTGGCACAAATTAGAAAGTGGTTCCCAGTCTGTCTAGTACCTAATCTTATTTTTGCTAATACTGGCCAAGCACAACAGACCTTCTGAGTGTTGTGATCTAAATATACTGAAAAGCAAATGCAAAGAAATGGCAAAAAAAGAAAGCTAAGTAGTAGCTCTAATAACCCTAATGAGTTTCACATTCGGATCTTTATGTATCCTGGCAAGCATTAATTGACCTATGAATTATTAATACTAGAATAAAGATGAGGAAATAGTAGATACTAAGAACAGTAGAATCAATTACTGACCAAAATGTCTTAAGGAAGAACACTTTGGAAAAGTTCAGCACCCAATGTCTAATCCTTATTCTGTTACCTTGCAGGTTTGTGGAAGACAGAACAACCTGGGAAATATATGAGCAGTTTCTCTGGGGACCTGCACTACTCATCAGCCCTGTGATGCAACAGGTACGTTTTTAAGCACTTAGGAAAATATTAAAGTCATTATAGCTAAACTTCACTTTTTGATTTAAGGTACCTAAAACATGTATGTTTAATTCCAGAATGCTGTAACAGTGCATGCTTACTTACCCAATGCCCGCTGGTATGATTACTACACAGTAAGTCATTTTAAAAATTGTATTTCACATGTCTTCTTCACGGTGCTGTTCAGACAGCATCAGGGCGTGCTGAGGTATGAACCTTCTCTCTCCCTTTTACAACCTGCATTCAGTATCAGTTCTTAGCAATATAACATCTACTTGGCTGGTAGAAAAATCCTTGATTCCTGTATAATAATAACACAGCCATAGTTAGGATAAATTAAAAGGTGAAATAATACCTTTAATTTTAAGTCCTTCTGTTGACTTTTTTAACCCCCAAATGATATACATTTGTAAGGAATGTCCTTGTAAGGAATGCTGGAATGGAGAAAGACAAAACAGGTTTAGCCACATCATCTTTCACAGAAAATAAGAACAGATTTGGTAATAGGAAGAGCAGGCATCAAAAATCACTTCATTAATCACAAGTTTGTATTTCACCTGACTGGCCCCTTTGGTTCAGCTGCTGTCACCTATGGTCAAGCCAGTCTTTTATGGATCCAGAATTTCAGAGTTTCTCTTAAAAGCACAAGGTAGTTACTCCAGCAGTAACAACTAGTAATTAATCTGTCTAGCAAAAAATTATCATTTCGCTCTAAACAATCCCTGTAAAGTGAGAGCAGTTCAGTAGAAAACTTTTTATTTTTTTGTACATAGGATGAAGATATTGGCTTTAGGGGACAATTCAAACTTTTACCAGCTCCTTTGGAACGTATCAACCTGCATATCCGAGGCGGATACATCCTCGCTTGGCAAAGACCTGCTAATACAACTTCTTACAGGTAAGATGAACTGAAAATTTAAAATTTAGTTTTGCACAATTACATATGAATACTACCAGGCCTCAGAGAAACTACATGTATGATAGCATGGGAGCTTTATGGCTGTTTTTTCTTTTTGGTTTCCTCCTAATGGTCTCTTTTAAGTTTAATAGTCTGGGCTTAGGAAGATGAGTATGGGAGATCAACTGAGTGGCATGCAATATTTCTTTAAAATTTCTAACATTTGATACATATGAAATGTGATTAGCTGAGGAAATTGAGGAAAAATTATTGTGTTTTCCATAGCCGAAAAAACCCCATGGGACTCACTGTCGCGTTGAATGACACTCTGTTTGCAGACGGACAGCTTTATTGGGATGACGGGGTTCGCATTGGTATGTATGGTGCTCCTTGCCTTCATCAAACCCTTTTTTTGCTGTGAGGATGGTCGAACACTGCAACAAGTTGCCCAGAGAGGCTGTGGAGCCTCCACCCTTGGAGATATTCAAAGCCCAAATTAAACCAGACAAAACAAAACCCAAGGATATGAACTGGGGAGAGATGAAACAAATTACAGCAGTCCTTGGAAAGCAAATAATGCTCAGTAGCTGACTTATGTCTTTTTTGTCTGCAGTTTTTAACAGTAATGCAGTTGTCAAAGTGGCAACTCCGTGCTGTAAGAAACTGCATCGTTTAGCCATGGCTTTGGAAAAGAAGTGCTGGTGGTTGCTTCTGCCTTAGAAGTCCTCAGTGCGGCGAGGGGTGTTCGAGGAGGAGCTTTAGGAGCAGATGGAAATGATGGACTCCGGCCAAAGCAATCACATTTCTGGAGGGCATATCTGAACATGCCTTCAGAGAAAAAAATGAATTTCAACCTTCAGATTTAGCATTATAGTAAAATGATTCTTCCTGATTTAAACCGCATAATGCTATGTTTTATAGAGTTAATATGTTGTATAAATGAAATTGTGCCCTGGACAAAAGGCAACACAGATAACAAAGATTTGTCCTCAAACCTATGGGAACCATAACCATGGATTATGTGGGAAGCTTTAACTAATTTCCTCAACATTACTAAATTTAAATCATCTTCAGATAAGAGATACTTAAATGTCATTGATCCTTTCCATCCAGAGTGTATTACCCTTGTAATAACAATAAGCTATCACCCGACATTACTGCAAGTAATGCAGAAAATGGTGTTATTTTGCATAACGATGTGTAGGGAAGTTTGCAGGATGCTGTTAGTGTATTTTGAGGTGCTTCACGTACATACACCACTGCCTGCTAACACTGGAATTCAGAAACGATGGCTATGTCTATGGAAGTCTGATGATAAATGAAATTAGCATAGAGTACAAGGTGTATCTCACCAGGATGTCTGTGATCTGTTCTCAGTAGTGTAGAAAGGCAAGAACCTACAATGCCCATGATTATCAGCGCTACTTGGAGTGCATTTAGTGCTGAATAATAGAATTGATAAAATATACAACAACGATTTCTATCACGGTCACGTGTACTTGAACAGTGAATAGAGGTGGATGTGGGAAACGACTCCCATGTCTTCTTGAGTGGGAAACATTTGTCTCTTGCTGGTCTTAACACCCTTGATCTTCCTAACACTGTTTGTTTGCCTTTTGTATCTCACCTCTAAAATGTTTTTATTTCGTCCTCATTTAAATAGCACACAGTCCTATAATGAAAGTATTTTCCATCTAAAAGCATATTTCTTGGGGAAGTACAGAAATTTTCTTTAGTTACGTATAGATAGACGTAGCATATATTTGTGTATAGTATATGGACACAGTTTTTTAACTGAAATTTTGGTGTGTTAAATAAGGTGAATAGCAAATACATTTTATTTTATTCCTTCTTTTTAACAGATGCATATGAAGACGGTGTGTATCTGCTAACATCATTTACTGCTAACCAGGTAAATAACGTTAGCTTACATTTTTTGAATAATCACTTTATGTGATTATTATTATTATTATATTTTAACTATAGGTATTTTAATTTGGGACTTCATAATGTCTAGATATCCCACCCTCACATTAAGTTGTGCTCATGATCTAATAGACTACAAGTAATATGATTAAACTGTCAAGAACAAATTTAAGAATGATTCTGAAGTTATCAATTATAGTGTATTGTTAAATAGGATGTACATTTATGGCACTGTAATTTCTGATATAATTCTGAAAGTACAAGTTTATTTCATGTTTTCTAAAAAGTGAAAGCACATAGCAAAGCAGAACATCTGGAGCAGGTAGATGGGTCAGAACAGTCATGCCAGGAAAAGTAGCCCTTGCCGGTGAGAAGGGAGATGGAGGCTGCAAACAGGAAGCTTTAAGGACAAAAGGCTTTGACCCTGGCTTAGAGCTACAGAGAAATACCTCTGTCCAGCAAAGAACTTGGGTTTCTTCTCAAGAATGGGCATCTAAAACTGCTCCTAATCCATTTTGCAAGTTCAGGGTCCTCCTTGCTGTTATCTGTCTTGTTGTTCAAGCTATGTTGCTGCTCCAAAGCATCTTTTATTAGTGTACTTGCCCACAATTCACCTTAGAATGTATTTATTGTGTGCAATCTTAGTTCTGGACGGAAACAGCAGAATACACAGTCATTCGCAACCACAAAATAAATCACTAAAATGGCAATGAGGGGGGAACAGGACCTGCCCCATTCACGAGTCCTACTCATGCCCTCCCATCGATGACAGACCAGATGTGTTTGTGCTTATGAGTCGTAAACCCGAGTCCCAGTTCTCCAGGCATCCTAGGATGTGTGCATTGACCCCCATTCTATAGAAACATCTCAGCATCCCGTAGGAGACAGTGCGTTTTGCTGCTGTGGCCATACCACTTTGCAAGAGCAGCCTGATGGGAGAGCCGAAAAAGCGGCTGAGTCCCAGCCACAGCTTTGCGCAGCGGCTCGTGTGGAGTCACTGCCTCGGCTCAGGGTTGCTTTTTCTCTTTGTTCTTCAACACAGAAAATCTGGCATGCATTCCTGGGTAACGAAGTCAATCAACAGGAGTGTTTAAGTACTGGCATTTCTAGGATGTTGGGTTTCAATTTTTATCATAACCGGTTGAATATCTGGAATTAAATTAGACTGCAATTATATGGATTTTTGGTTTAAAAGAAATGCTTTTTCTATTGTAATAGAAAACACACTTTGTTATTTCATTAGTTTTCCAGGGTGCCAGAATGTCTTCTATTTTTATCCACACTATTCTTTCTTCTCATTTAATTCTGTCTTTGTCAAAAAATTGGATGTTAATTGCTAAGGAAGAGAAGTTTGGTTTGCTAATATTCTGTATTTCCAGTTGCAAGGACATTATAAAATGAATGCACCTTTTCCTGCTCTTACAAAAAGTTGGTTATCAACCAACAGCGAAAAATACTCACACTATAAGTAATGCCTAAGCACTAAATATGCAGAATCGTATCATAGCACTTTTTTTCACTTGGGCTGTGAAGCAGCAGGCACCATCTTTGGGCTACTTAACATGGCATTTGCTCTCTGGAGACCTACTGGAGCTGGGTACAGCCTAAAGAAACCGTGTGCCCATAATCTGCTTAAAAATCACAGCAGCTGGAAATGAGAGGGAACCTGTGAGCGCTGAGGGAGATGATGGGGGTGGAAGAGCTGTTCTGGGAGGGCGTAACACAGGGAGAGCAGAGCCTGGACCAGGCCTCGTAGAAGCTAGCAGATGAGGCTGTGACAGTGAAGGAGGGGTTTGTCCATGCAGCACTTGCAGCTCATGTCAGGGGTTTAAGAGCATCTCGTCGCTTCGCTCCTCACATCTATCAGCCGAGCAGCAATTAAAGACGCAGCAGAGCCCAGGATCTAGCCAGATTAACAATGTGGAGAAAACCGAAGCCTTCAACATTTGGAAAATAAATAACAACATACAGGTATTTAAGAACAACAACAACAAAAAATTAAATAGGAAGAGAGGAAAGCAAGTGAAAAGCTCAAGTGGACTTGTACCAGTCTAATGACAATCTCTGATGATAGGGTTTTTTCCTTTTCCTTTCAGAATGTTTTAGATATCACAGTTTTGCATCATGGTTACACTGATCCAAACAACTTAATGTTTACTGAAATTAAAGTCCTGGGGGTGCCCACCAACGTTAGGCAGGTGACCGTATTGCAGAACGGCGCGACAATCGCATCCTCTCACACCACGGACTACAATAACGCCAAGAAGGTGAGATGCCATTGGCAGGGTAATGTCACCTTCACAACTGCATATGTGCTCTTAAACTGTTGGAGATTCAGCTCTCAGCTGTAATAATACCATATTTAAAATATATTTCAGCAAGATACATAAGCTACCATCAGGTAATAACTCTATAATACACTGTTTAATATATAGTAAATATTGTGCAGTAAGTGTGGTAAAGGTTTTAAGCATAGAAATTACTGTTGAGGAACGCAAACTGCTTCCGACAGTGGAAAAGTGGTGGACTTTGGTTTGTGCTTGGTTTCCACTCTTCTTAATAGCTTACTTGCAACCTGTGAGATTTGAAGGAAGGAAAAGCAACTACAAGTATTTTCATAGTCTCTACATGACCCTGTTGTTGTCAGTCTTGTCCGACAACATTTTCATTTCCCAGCCGTTTGCCTACCACCATTTCTTATTCTGTCACGTCAGATTTCGGCTGTAGGCATTGCAGCACAGGGTTCCTACATGTACAAGTCAAATTCCACTTCTTCTAAAGTTCTCGGCATACCTTCCGGCAACTTCAGAGCACTGAGGTTTCCATCTGCATGGGTCATGCCTGTGCAGGGCATTACCCCCTCCCGCCTGCCCCAGCAATAATTTGAAGCATTCCTAAAGGCAGCTGCACTAGATGTGTGTAACTGTAGAGCTGTTCGAGATTGCACTCCTATGGAGCACCTTTCAAATATGAACAGAACTGCTGAGGCATTCAGTCTTGCCAGTTTTCCGACAGAAAGAGACTGCCTCACCTCTTCTGTTACTAGGATCTTGCCACCCTTCCTTTGAAATTCAGTATTCTGTTAAGTCTTAGTTCTTTCTCTCTTTAATGGAAAGCCAGAACTATGTAAGTTTTGTACCTAACCAAAAAGACGAGTTAGAATTGTAAAAGAGAATGGAAGTGTTCCATTCTGCTGTTGACTTTCGGATGGAAAAAAAGGGAATTCATATGCACAGTTGAATTACAGTATGTTCCATGATTTGCTGCTTTTTAAAAATTCCTTCCTTTTTTTAAAAAATAACAGGAACCTCAGTTCTAAAAGGGCCTCTGAATGAAGGGAAGGGATCAGAGCCTCACGATCAGACTTGCCAAATCTATGCTGGTTAAACTATGTTTCTAGGAAGAGGAATAAATTCTTACAAGCTAAAATGAGAAGCCACTTTCTCTATTGAACACAGAAAAGCAGTGGATCTTCAGGACAGAGTTACTAATTGTTCGTTTTGTCTGTTTTATTCACAGCTCCTGACAATCACCAAGCTTCAGCTTGAATTGGGCAAAGACTACACCGTGCAATGGAGCTAAAATGCCTGCAAAGTAACATTGGCCACACCAATGGATCTTCTCATTGTTTTAAAACTATCTTTCAATTTTTCAATTTTCAAAGTGCCTCTTTGTCATCTTTGAATACTTTTAACTATAAAAACATACTAGTTACAGTCAGTTCATCTTAAGGTATTATGCGTATAAAGCAGTCACGTTTCAGTATTGTTCAAGGCTAACTACGATGTCTCCATGGGATGCAAAATCTGTATTTTAAACAGTACGGCACTTCAGTGTAACTTCATCTTTCAAAACTGAGAAATGAATGTATAACTCAGTGTCTTCTCAGAACTGAATTTCTGGCTGACTTCATGTGTGCCAAATTTTGTAAAAAAGATACTGTTGGTGTTGTTACCTGCATGGATTTGGGGCCATAATTCTGCCTATATTTAACTTTCATCTTCATTTTAATTATGCCTATGCAAGTTACTACTATGAGGTATTTAAGGCCAGATGAAGTAAATATTTTCCGATTACTGATTTAGCATGAAACGATGTTTCAAGTTGTTGATCTATAAAATACTAAGATACTTGCAAGTCATTTGAAGGGTTTTTTTGTATGATTTTTAGCCAGACATTTGTGTTCCCCAGTGTTTTCATCTGAAGTTGTAAAATTAGACCTGAAGTTTCAAGGTTAACTAATGAACGTTGGTCTCTGAGTGTTTATTTCACTGAAGGAAATGTTGTTGTATGTTTACTATAATAGTAATTCATGTTAAAGACTCTTTGTATCCCAAGAGTGCAGCATATGATCTAAACAGATTGGTAAACCATGTTTACAATTAAATTTGATGGGAATAAACTGCTGTCAGAGGTAGTAGTAATCTCTAGTGACTGTGCTTAAGATTCATTTAAAGGATTCCTCTCTGCTTTAAAATTCTGTGGTAAAAACAGCTAAGTAGCCAACATCTCAGAGGTGGATCAGTGTAATTATAGGGCTGAATGTATTGAAACTTCCCTGTAAAGAAATTGGCAATCCAGAGAAAATGATCATTGAGGACTGAAGTTACCATTTTGACAAATATTTTTGTCTGAAGGAACGAACCACACCGTTTCTCCAGAGCGAGCGATGACCAGCTGTGTAAGTAAGCAGACACCAGGACACGTCCCATCGCTGCGGAGGGGAGGTGCAGGTTACCGAGCCTTCCACCCATTCTCCCTCACGTTGCGCCCTACCACTTTGTACCCACCCGACCGACGTGTGAAACACCAGGTACAGCCAAAGGCTTCCAAGAGCTTATTTTTATTATTAGTTTTATTTGGGGCACCTCATTGCTCTGTTTTCTCAGCTTTGAGAGGCTGAGCATGTCAGCTGAACTACCTGTGTTTCGGCCACAGGGGAAGGCTTTTACTGAGTCCCCAAGATAATAATTCATGAGGAATCGCGGCTTCAAACACGCGTCAGCCACCTTAGGGAGATGCTCCCTGCTGTGTCTCTTCCATCCCGCATCCCCTCCCGCGGTTTGCACAAGCCCGTGCAGCCCAGCAGAGCCTGGCCCACAGCTCCCCTCCGAAATACCTGTGCAGCATCACTGTCCTTAGCTGGAGACCAAAGCAGCTACACGCTGAACTCGGGGGCATTTTTCTTTTTTGCAGGTCGATAGTAGCTCTTCATGCAGCGCTTCTCTTTGGGTCAGACACGAGCACGTGTTGTGAAACATCTCCTGCTGCAGCATGTCCCGTTAACGTCCATGGGCCGTGCTGAGTAGTGGGATAGTTTTCAACAGAATTAAGTGAGCGGCAGCAAACATACTACTTGTGTTGAGGACAGGATTTTTTGACTATAGCTCTCTGCGTAGTTTGAATTTCTAGCAGTTACTTAAAAAAATTACCCGTAAAACAGCATCATACCACCCGGAGGTTTGATGCAATCCTGCTGCCCATTGCACCAGAAAATTCTCACTGAAGGCACGGTATCTACCCTGAAAGCCATAAAGTTCTGTTTTCAATATCCTTTTTCTGAGCTTTATTGGCTGCTGTCCTGGGCATTCTTAAAAAACTAAATCCAAAGAACACAGTACCTGAGGAAAGTCATAAATTTGTTTGGTATATTAAAATTTTTGGCTAAATTTTCCTGTATTAAAATACCAGAGTTACATTATGAATAGCATACTGTTGTAAGTTAGCCCTGGTAGGCAGCTAAATAGTGTCAAAGACCCAACAGACTGCTGGAAATGAGGAGGGCGTATTGAAAACACCACCCCGCATCTGTCCTGGTCTGAAACTGGTACTGAGCGTGGCCAGAGGCAGGATACTGGGGGAGAGCAGCTCTTGGCACTGAGCCGGTACCCGTTCTGCATCTGCGTCACTGTTTGGGTGGGTGAACAAAAGGAAAGCTCAGTTCTCAGGGAGACGTCTTGCATTTTTAATTCCTTAACAAACTGGAAGTTTAACCTCGACCATTTTCAGCAGGGTTCTTCATGTCATATATAGAGCTGAAATCTGCCTCGGAGATAGACAGATAGATGTATATATAGAGAGAGAGAGTGTGTGTGTTTATACATAGGTATGTGTATATATATATATGAGCATTTTATATACATATATATACACACACTTAACTGTATATATGCATACACACATAGGTATACACACATTTATTTATCCATGATGTATATAGACCTAAACATAATATATGGATACACACACTCATATATATATGCATAGATATCCACGTGTAAATACATGTGGTTTATTTCATCATTAATAAGTGGGGTTCCTCTTTACTGAGTCTATTTTAAAATTTTAATAATGTTCAGGTTTCAGGGGAACTACACCAGACAACAGCCAGATGCAAACAGGACCTTAGGAGTGTACAGTTTTTCCTTGAAAAAATGTTCAAGTTTTACACAGCCCATCCCAGAGCTGATCCAAACCTCATGGGAATCAATGAGTTCCTTTCTGTGGGCTTTGGATCGACTCCTGAAAGATTAGGTCTGTTTTTTAAAACCTGCCTCTCATGCCCCTGGCATGGGTCCTGGCATGGGTACAGCTTCATTCACCAGAGCAAAAATGGCCTTTGAATCCGTTGTTGCAGACCAAAAACACAGGCTGGAGATTAAATCAAGGTCAAGTAACAGGTTAATGAACTTCATAAAACTGTCTCACCTAGCTGTGTAATTAGGAGTTGTAATCAAACAAAAACTTTGGCATTCCAGTTGCTTTAACCTTGGCATGCAAAGAACTTGGGTAACGTAGCAACGTACAGCAATTGCACTTAAAAGCTACTGGTGGCCGCGCAGATCCCTCCAGTTTTGGCTAACATGCTTCTGCAAGATGAACAAATCTGTTATCGCTGTACGAGAGCAGCAGATACAGAGAAAATGCCCAGTGAATCCCCTGCCAGACAACAGCTTTTCAGGTACTAGCCGATAATCCCGACTGCTTTAAAGAATATAAAATATTTCTTTATCCACATAACGAATGGTTAACGTTGCAGTTATTTATCGCTGCACCAGTGAAGGTGCCGTACAAGCCCGAGCTGTGCTCCAGCTCCCCAAATTAGCCTGAGCGCAAGGCCACCGGCCAGCCAGCGCCAGGACTGCTAGAGGCCAGGTCCATAACTCCACCACAAATCGAGAGGAAATTACATTTCCAATGACAGGCAGCACGACCTTCAATACCTCGCACTACAGAATTTCCTATCCAATTATTTTTAATTCACCAGCCGGCCCGGCAACCAGCATGTCTGCCCTCGTGCACTGAGCCCACGCAGCAGACCCGAAGGAGAATGTGTTCTGACCAAATGCGGCACGTCAGCTTGCGAGGCCAAGGTGGGTTTTTCGGGTGAATTCCCACCTGGCCCCTGTGTCCTCCACTAAGAAAGCTCTGCTTTTGGTCTTAAAGAGAGAGAAAGCAGAAAAACTGCCAAATTGGGTTTTCATTTCACTCCTTTTCCTTCCTATTTCTCAAACAGCAAGTGTATCAGACCTCTCTGCAGGCTCCTGCACCATTTAGTAGTTTATCTTTGTATTTTAAAGAGGGTTACATGGCTGTAGCAATGTGTAGTAGTCAGATCTAATTACCTTTCTCGTGCCTGGAAAGTGGAAGGATCCAAGAATCCTTCAATAATACAACACATGAAGCGCCAGCCTGGAAATAGCCGGGAGCTTTCTTTCTAGCAACCGTAACGTGATGAGCGCTATCGAGGTGACAGTTCTGTAAATTACATCCTTGCCAGATGAGTACCTGGAGGACATTTTCAGAGGAACGCCCTGTAATAACCAGAGGGTGACTTACCTTAAACAGATTCTGACTCCAAACCTATGGAAACAATAATGAAATACCGGTGTTTCCAGGATGCTTTTTGGTCCGAGCCCAGGTCTCCAGGCCGCAGGGATAATTCCTGTAGTATCACACTTGATCTTAACTGCTGTCTGGGAAGAAGACAGAAGATACAGATTTCAGCGGTGGGTTTGTTATAGCATATGCTACATAAATAGCGGGGTTTATAAATATTTCTGGTTCTCATGGACTAAAAAGGAGTTGGGATGCTCTCATTTTTTGCCTTTTGGAAGATGCTGTGGTGCAATTGTCCTTCCTCCCATCTCATATTGCGGCTGAAGGAGATCAGCAGCGAGCTGGTCAATACAAGATCTCCTCCCTTCTTAGCTTAGATCTTCCTCCATGAAACTACTGCATTTTGAAAGAGCTCTTTCACTGCTAAAAAGAAGTGCCCACTTACGGGAAAACCGCCACTAATTGGTGTGGGAAGGAAGTTTCAAAGAATCATCTCACGACTGTCTTCAGTGTGACTCCAAGGGATTTCCAAATGATGCACGCACTTACTCTGAAGGACTTATCTCGGGTACAACGTACAGGAGTGAGTGGATGGGCTGTCCGGGGGTGGAGTAGCTCTGTTGAACAGGAGCAGATATCCTTGCACTAAAGAGACATTGACGGCCCCGAAATTACTATTCCACTAATGTAAAAGACAAAACCGTGTCACACTTGGCTGTGCTTGTTCTAATGAAGCTGCCACACGCACACAGTTAATTGGATTTTTTTTTCCTTGGAGCTTGGAAGTAGCAGCTGGATGGCAACATCTGGCACACGGTGGGAGCGTGGTCTGGCTTGTGAAAAGTCAGCGGTATTTCACCACTCCGGATAGCACGGGGAGGGTGTGAAGTTTTCAAATGTCTTCACTGCTCCAGCGCAAGGAGCTCACCTCTACTTCCCCTTTGGGACGAGGAGTTCTTTCTTGCTGACATTTTATTTATTTCGAGGTGGTGAGCAAATTAGCACGGTCACAGGTTTTAAAGCTTGTCCCCACTCCAGTGGTAGGTGCTAAGACTAATATTCTAATTCTATTTTATAAAAAATGCAAGGTTTTTTTGGTGATGAACTTTTTGCCTTTTCTTTCGCCAAACCAGGAAATTTTGGTAGGAAGCTACACCAGTAATGAAGAGTTTGTACATTCCTCTCTACATTTGCTGAAAATACTACTCTCATAGTGTTCTGAGGATTAGGTCAAGCTTGATGGTGTTTTCACTGCTGTTAGTAATATGAATATACTGCAATATGAGTTTTTGAATGATGATGAATTGAAACTGAAATGTGCAATATAACACTTCAAATTATCCTGTGTGGGAAGGTTAAAAGTGTCTAAATACACATTTGGCATATGCTACCTATATATCTAATTCATAAGAGTGTGTATAAGTGTATACGCTTAAACACACACACACTATATATTCTTTAAATTATTAATATTTTAAATTCTATTATGTAAAATAAGGGTATTTTTACTTATTATATGGTTATTCTCAAATTCAGAGTAATTTCAGTTGCATGTTTAATGCATATGAGGCATTATGCCCGTTATAATAATTATGTAATAAGCAATTTAGAAATGCTCCCTGACCAGTGGTTCCCTTTTAATAATCTCAGGAGACCTTTCAGGCGGATATAGTGCACCATTTACTCCCACTGATATAAACCCTATATTCAGGGTCAGGCCATAAAGCAGCTGATACTAATATATTCCAGCTATTTTTAAAAATTGAGACAATTTGCATTCAGCACTTGGTGCAGGAAAGGCAAATAAAAGTGACATTCAGGTGGGATGGCAAAAAGTATTTGTTAAAAACACTATTTGCCATAAATTGCCTCTTAAAAATACCATGGGGCTGGAGAAGAGCAAGAATCTGGTCTAGATGAGTCCCTCTGGGTCCGTGGCTTTCTCTGCTGGCATAGGAAGAGCTGTGCTGGAGGATCTACTGTGTAACACAGAAAATGTTCAACTTCTATGCTGATCTGAACATCCAAACCTGGGGCTCATCAGGACACACCCGGGAGTTGGAATTAAGGCAGATGTGTACAGGAGTTGATGCGAGAGCCTTCCAATTCCCTATATTTGTGGACTGTTCCTGTACAAGGTGTCACGAGGACAGCTGAATTCACTTTGAGAGAGCCGGTTAAAAAAATAACCTCGTATCTGCTTTTGATATTTGGATAAAAGTCTAGGACTGAGGCGTACAATCTGATGTTTTGAATCCAGAAGAGCTGCTGCCTAAAAATTACAGAACTTTGATGGCTTGTGTTATTTCCTCATGAATACGAATGTAATGGAGAGTAACACAATGTGACTTGCAATTGTAACGTTTGAAATGAAGCCAGCAAATGGAAATTGGAGAGAGAGTTGGGCTCTTTCTCAAGCCTGACCATTTTGCTTCGTTCATTTTGTTATTGCTTTCACTAATGTATTTAATTCTATTGGTTATTATTTTTTTTTAACAGATTCATGAGAAAATAAATAGTATTTCTTAACAATATTTACACTGTCACATATATAAATGTTATCTGTAAATGACACTTTCTGCCTCCTCTGAAAGGACCGCAGAACTCAGTACATTCCCTTAAAATAACAGCTACAACATCTCTTGCCTCCTCTCCGTTGTCTCCTATTTGATCTACACAATTCCTCGCAACACCCCGACACCCATATCTTATCATTTGTGCTGGGACGTTTGGATTAGAACACAGAAAAAACCCAAAAAAGCTCCGGGATGATCTGTCCCGTTAGGAAACCCGGTCGGGTTTGCTGTTTAATGGTGACACTGGTACCCACCGCGCTGGGATTAACACACTCCGCTCCCTCCCCGTCACCACTTGCTGGGGATGAGCGATGCCGAGGAGGGACCCGGCCGGCATTAGCTGACCCAGACATTGCCAAAGGGTAAAGCTAATCACAGCCAGGTAAAGGGAAAGGTTTTCCTCCTGCCTTAATATCTCTAAATAATATCTCCTTGGGTGATAACGTTATAACAATGTTTGCAAATCCTAAGAGAAATAGTAGCCCTCATTAAAATGATTTGCTAGCAACTTGCAGCCAGTTCAGAAACCGCTTCTGATCTGCTCATTTTTTTGCCATTTCTCGCGCCTTATCGCTGTGGTACAGGAAAGGGTGCGTGCCTGCGGCACTCCTGTTTTCTTTTGCCTCTTGGCTTAGGACAGTTTCTGGTTGTTGGCTTCGGATGGCAGTGGACTCTGAACTCCTCAAAGCCATGACTTAGGGCCGCAGAGCTGGATATTTTTCTGTCGCCTACCGACAATCGATTCTTTTAAAAAAGGAAAGCGATCTGCGGGTCACTCTACCCAGAGACCCTTGGCTGGCGAGCAATGGGAGAGCTTTCCCCTCTCCTCCTCCTCCGCCATCTCACCCTTGCTAACTCTTCTTTCCAATTCCCGGTGGTCTCCCCCTCTCCCCCCACCACTGCAGAGACCGAGAGGGTGAAACGCCAGCTCGGCAGATGCCTCGCGTTTGGATTCACCGGGCAGCCCCGTCCTCGGGTGGGCAGCAGCCCCGGCGACCGCAGGCTGAAGGCTTTCTTACAGCAGGGCGTCAGTCCAAGGTCTTTCTGAGGTCTCAAAATGATCCGTTTCCCTCGCATTAAATAATGAACGAAAAGAAAATAGAATTTCCTGCACTGCATATACAAGCTCTCAGATTAATTTGTTGCTATCCAATATTCCTGGATTCATTTTCCGTTGCAGCAGGCAGTGACGCTCAGGAAGCATGTTTTGTTATTTTTCATACCAGGCAGCTCTTGCTTCCTCTACAAGTTTCCATCTGATTCCTTTAATGAAATACCTCTCACAATTGAGCTAATCTCCCCCCTCGGCAGCTACTCTTTTTCTCATTTTCACTGCCAGCCTTTGCCTCCTGTTCAGCACTCTGTGCTGCTATCAGGCTTGAGAAAATGCTTTTACAGGTTCTACCTATTCCATCTCTAACTTTAGAAAACGAAATATTTTCATGCCACCTCTACACACTGCAATTTTAAATGGATCTAATCGGTTCTGCCCTCTACCTTTTATAACTAGAAACATTTTCAAACGAAAATTGAGATATCCCATCCTTCAGTGATAGCCTAATCTTTCACTCTTTTTCCATATAACACTTCAAGCCAGGAAAAAAAGTTTGCCTGACTTTGAGAACTTACCCACAGCACAAAAGCCTTTTTCCAAGAGTTTTAATTGAAGCTAAACATCTATTTAGGTTACAATGTCCTATCTTTAACTTGAATAGAATAATTCCTTTTCTTGTATTTAACCTTTGATCAGCTACCTACCTTTGAACTCTTCGATAACTACCCGGTTCTTGTTATCCTTGTCCCATTTCTCCTGTAACGCTTGTGTAACCGCACCCTAGAAATCAAAATAGAATTCCTTTTGGTGAAATAATAACTTTTATTTTTTTTCACCGGGACGGTTTCAGTCACTTTGTCCTTTTGTTTCCGAGTATAACCACTATAGACGTCTGGGATATAATACTGTAGGATGTTTGTACGGTTTTAAAGTCAGTATTGAAAAAAAAAACCCCCAACAAACTAAACCTGAATCTAGTATCGATATTCCAGAATACGTCTGAAGAGTGAACTTCTCTATGACGGACTTTGCCCAGCCTACTCCATGGTCACTTACTGGATTCACCTCCCTCCTCCACGCCCCCATCGCCCTCGGAGATCGACCACAACCAGAATGTCACCCCCTCCCTGGGCAGGGGACGAGGGATCGATCGTTTTCTCCAGGGCGAGCGGAGGGACCAAGCGTCCCCTGACCGCCCGGCCTTGTGGGTTACTCCCGCCAGGGGACAGACACCCTTACGGATGCTCCGCTTCCCTGCGAGGATTCGGAAACCTCAAGATAAAATAAATGAGCAACTACGAAGAAAACAATGACATACTGTTTAACTCGATCGGCCCTTTTTTCAGAATTACACCTGCTTATGTCTCTTTTTTTCCGCCTCCCTCCGATCACGCAAGCGGTCCCGGGTGATGCAGGAGGGCAGCGAGTGACAAGCGGGTTGTTTTTGGGGTTGCAGTAGCCTTTACGTACAAAGCTGAAGCGGGCTTCTCCTACACAACCGACTCGATGACTCCTGTTGTAGTGAGGGGGAAAACCAGCTCTTAAATTGCTGAAACAGAACTGTTGGAGTAAGGCAACAGGCAACTCGTTTTGTCACTTCGTCACCTAAATTTGATGTAGGTACCGAACCTAAACTACCTCTGTCTACCACTTACAGAGAGCTGGAGTTAAAAGATTTTAAAGATTCCATTTCGGAATATATATACTTGCACATATATCATCAAATCTGCCCAAGTTAATAGTATCACCCAAAAGAACATGTGGTCACACAAGTAATTTTTTAAAAATTAACATAAAAATTAACGTGTCAAAAATTGCGGCACGGTCTGAATTTTTCTGAATATTTTTAAATATCAGCAGTGTATGGCTTAGAATGTTCTAAACGAGTAATCACTTTGTTTTAAGTGCTTGCATTAAACGATTTCTTGCTTCAGGATAGACACAGGTAACAATCTTTCTTAGTAATACTTGTCGCCAAATGAATTCAGAACAGAGAATTTAATTTCTGTATTCATAATGCATGGATTAGTAAACAGTTATCAATCCCCTTTTCCCAAATAGTTTCAAACTACACAGCTCTAAGTGATTTATAATTCGTATGGCACTTGCAGACTTGGCGCACATACAAAGGTGGGTTTTTTCTTTTCCTTTTGAAATGCCCTTTTTCATCACACATCCCACCCCATTTTTTTCACTATCACATCCCAAATGAAGAATAAATGTTTTCTTAACTAGTGTGCACATAAAAAAAAATAAAAAGCTGATTATAAAATTACTCATGGATCCTTCCAGGTTGGGAATGGTGTCTCAGCAAATCAGTGAGTGGAACTTCACGTAAGGGCAAGATACCTGAGAGGATGAAATGAAGTGGAATGAAACTACTGACTAGATCCTTGGCACATGGTGTTTTCTGACACAGAATTTATTACAGGCAAAGCTACATTTTTAATTTCAGGAGGTACACTGCATACAGCTACAGACACCACCATTCTCTCTGTGTGTATCTTCCTTTTCCCCCCAACACGTGAATGTGTATCATCAGCCTCTGAAACACTGCCGAGGACAATTTATTCCCTGCGCACGTCTTCATTAATGCAGCACAAACACAGAGGCTTACTTCAAAGTTTCCAAACTTTGAAACAGGAACGTGAAGAAGTTGTTCTGCTACTGAAATAACCCAACACTCTGGTTCATTTTGAGAACTGTTCCTCCATAGATTAACCTTATTTTCCCTCTCTTGAGTGGCAAGTTCACAAGGAAACCATAACATTAATGAACGGTGGTGACAGAGCTGGCATGAAATTATGGTTACTTGCCATCAAGGAAAGCTGTGCTGGTTCCTCACGGTCAGGGTTCCTGAGGATGCTCAGCTTCTTGCAGGCTCTTTTCATCTCAGCACGTTCTGCATGGCGGCACCTAGCGAACAAAGCAAAAAGAAATGGTTTTAATAAAATAATCTGAAATTAAATTATTTCTGAAACTAAAGGACATTACCAAGATGACCACAAAGAAGGATCACCTTATTGAAACTAAAAATACATGATAAATAATACTGCTAAGAGAGTAACTGAGGCGAGACTCGGGAGAGTCTGGGACTGCGAAGTTCAATTAAATCCTTTTTTTGAGCATCTTTATGCTGGTTCTATCGTGCATCAAAACCTCAAGAGACTACTAGTTCATGTGCCTTATTTCACTGGGGCAACACCTCTGCGCTCAGGCAACATTTTATAGTGTGCTTTAAATATGAATCAAGTATACTAAGGCTGCTCAAGTATGGTAGTGCTGGGTGGCATTTCACTCAGAAAAACCTGCCTATACAACTGAAGGCTGTAAAAAGCACGTGAGAGTGTGAGGAATGTTGATTTGCTGTTATAAAAATATCCATAGTTAAAATATTTTACCTGATCCAGTGATTTTTACACCTGCAGACACGCTTGTAAACATGATTTAGCCAGGCTCATTTTAAACAGAAGTTATGTGCTAAGGTGAAGCAGCCTGTGCGTCCCTGTCTATTATTTTATGAGAGGGAGCTTGAAGAATACCTGAGATTTTTTTTTCTCTACTCTCTAAGATGAAGAATTGGCTATTTAACGCTTTTTCTCCCAACTATGTGAATGCCCCAGGAACATGACAGTACGAGCACGTTGATAAGCGGCATCTCCGTCACGTTTGCATCCCAAGCACGCGCTGGCACGTGGAGGGTGATGGCCCTGCCTGGGTGGTGGGTCACCCATTACGGACGCATTTGACAGATGCCCGCGGGAGCTAGAGGTACCAGCGCCGTGATGCGGACCAGGAGCTGGCTGCAGAGCATCACTCCTTCTGGTACGAGGCAGCCAAACCAGTAAAGACGTAGATGATTCTGGTGTGGATCCTCTGCCCATGGATAACTAACCCCCAAATACACGGCAGCACAGAGACATTCAACATATTAGAATAATTTATAGCACTGGATATTATGTCCAGGAGAGAAAACAAACATCTGCGTAGTTCAAACTAATGAGACAATCTAAGTCTCAGTGTTTTTTATTTTGCTTTGATGGTTCCATTAAAAAACTAATTTGCAAATCATTTAAAAATATTATGCATATATATACATACACACACACATATCCCACACTGCTATACAAATATACCAGCATTATTACTCCACACAAGTATTACACAACTGCGCTGATGCGACATTACATACCTGTTGCCGTGGTAAATGAGTGAATATTTTGGAAATGGTTTCCTTTCCTTCCCTGCACCGGTGGAGGTGGAGGCAGAGCCCCGGGGTGCGGTGCTGCTCGGCACTGGCGTTGCAAAGAGGAATTCAGAAAGGTTGGTGGGAAAAGGCAGCTAATGTTCACCAAAAGCAACTCCCCGAAACCTCAGCAAGTTATGTTTCTCTGGCGTTAATACGAGACCAGCTAAACGCGTGGTTTTCACGGGATCAGTAAAAATATCACTGCATTTTCTCAGCATTTTTTGGATTTGGATCTTCTCATAGGGTGTAAGTCAGGTAGGACTTCACTGAAATCTCTGGAATTACCCTGAAAAAACCTAGCAGAAGAAGATGCCCATGTCTTTTCTAGCAGTGGACTATTCTGACTGTTTCTTGAAGTTTGTTGTTTCTCCTCTGTATACTGAAAACATTTTTCAGATTGGCATTCCCTTTACTGGATGTATCTTATGCCCTGTTGTACTGACTTCCAACAAGCTTAAGTTTTTGATGCTTCTTCAGACATTTTTATGCTTTTATGACTTTCAAAAAATGAATACTGCCATCAGCCAGTGCAGGCTTTCGCTGGCAGCACCACATGCATGACCAGAGTGATTATTTAAATACTCTCTCAGTACCTAGAAAATAGAACCATTCATTAATATCTTATGAGAAGAACTTTGGGTCAGGCTTTTTGCCTCTTCATAATGCATTTTAATGCATTTCTTATTGAGTCTTCCATTACAGGTCTGGAGAGGTAATTCATACCTTCCTTCTATTCAATATTTCCTTGCAAGAGAAGAACAAAAGCTGGAACTCTCTACCTACTGCTAGATAATTCCTGTGAGATTTTTTTTATTTATTACTAATAGATGGTAGATAGGGAATAGAGTTTCCACCACACCATAAAGCATATTTATGAGAATACAGATACATATATGGGTCAAAAAGGAAATTATTTTTTCCTTAAATAAAGGGGGAGCAAAACCAAAAGAAGCTTTTTTTTTTTAATGATTATGCATGGAAAATGTCAAACTTTGAGGCTATGTATTTCCAACATACATTGATTCAAAGTTCCTTTACATATTGGGTAATGAATCATAATATTCTTTTTGTTGTTGCTGCTGTGTAGAAACAACATCCCAGAGAGGAAATAATTTTCAGCTGCTAGAAATGTGGCTTTCACATTCATGTATAGCATATAGCTATATAGAATGTGTCTATTATGATAAATATTTACACACACAGACACGCATCTACATATTCCGCAGAACTGATTATGTCAACAGGAAAATACTTAGTTATTTGACAAAAGATACTGTTTTTCTCTTTTTTAATACATAATGCATATAATAAAAAATATAACATATTGTAATGTACTTTCCAGCATCTATGAAGAACACTATTTTCATACTATGGTGACTCTGTAAAAAGTTAACATGTTTATACAGATTGTGCGTATTTGTTTTTATGGGTATTTACGCTTAGAAAACCTGCAGCTACCTATATGCCCTGTATTCACGTACATATCTTTCCAGCTATCTGTTCAGCTCTGTAGATGTATGGATATAAGCAGGGTGGTTCCTTTGTATTTCTGAGATAATTTTAAATAATGATGAAATTTAATAAATCAGTACATCTGTAGTAGCAAGGCTTAAAATACTACATTCTTAATATTTTGGTAATTATCTTCAAGAATGATGACAAAATAAAGACTTCATTTCCTATAGCCTGATATTTTATCTTTTCTTTTAACATTTTTTAATTTTTTGAATACATAAAAAAACCCACCTTCGGTTTGTTTCACTATTTTGTAAAAGTAAAAAATAGCAGCTACGCACTTACTGCAAAATGTGTGTGAGAATACCATCCTTATGCTTAGGTGCTCACCAGAGCTAGCGTTGGGTTATCTGCTGAAAATATGGTTGTGCTGCAGCAAATCCGCAGCAGTTTTCAAACGGCCAAACAGCGGAGAGAACTGTTGTACACGGTGAGAAAATGCTGCTGAGAAACTTTAATCCCTCAGTCCCTTTACTGCAAGTATCATGCTTTTATTCTTATTTACTTTATAGGTACCTTATAAATATTTAATTTTAACAGGACCCATGAAATAAAATGAGCTTTTAGTACAAGGTGACCGAGTGGTTATTTGGTTTAACTTTCAGGTACAATTAAAGCTTTTATTGCCATCCTACTGGAAGATCATAGACACAGTAAAATATGCAAGATGGGGGGAAAAAAAGTTTGGATGTAGTACTGTGGAAAAATAGGAAAACCAGGAAAACTTTTTTTTTTTAAATTCCAAGTCACATATTTTAACAATAGGAAAAAACCCATTATAGTTGAAACCAAAGAATTTCAACTTCCCAGTCATCTTTTTATTGTCAGCTTCAGAAGTTCCCAAAGCCTAACAACATTACTTCAAAAGCATTTGGTTTAAATGTACGCTAGATAATGAAAGAACATCTTTTAAGAATATTTTCAGACACATAAAAACCCCCAGCAAACTTACACGACTGACATTTTGACAAACGATGTACCAAAAAAGATCTGGTCACAGAACTAAAGATGGTGGGAAAAGTGACACTTTCTCTCCCACTAATTGACAACCTGGGAAACAAACACACGAAAAGAAAGACATTATGATATTACTCTAGTGAATACAGTCTGTCAGAAAATGCAGCCTGTTTATTAGCTTGAAATAAGCATTCATTTTGATCTCAGGCAGGGTACAGCGACAAGTTCTGGAAGCAGAAGGAATCTATCTGCAAGGGCTCGCAGCACAATGTGCTTGGAGAAACAATGAAGGTGCGTTTGAAGGCCCATTAGACAGCAGCGAGAGAAGCTGAAAAGGCAGCAATTTAAATATTTTTAGTGCTCTGCGGCTTCTTTCTTATTTAACAGCTTAGCAGGGCTGCATATATTACAGACGAGTTGGAAATAACTTAAAGATGGGAAGTTGGGAGAGTAATATGTTAAAGGCATCGCTCAGCCACTCCAATGACTCTGGATTCAGGACAGGATAATTCAGAACAGAAACCACTTCCAAGACTTGTGTTTGGAGAAAAATCCAGAAATCCACCATTTGATGTCAAGTATTTCAGACCCAACCAAGTTACATGAAACCGTTCCCTCGTCTGACCGTCCTGGCAGTCCTGTGGAAAGGTGGAGCTGGGAATCTCCCAGATCATCCCCCAAAATTGCCATCCAGCAATTTTGCCATCCAGCAGCAGGAGGAAACAAGAGTGCCATGGACTTGAGTAGCCCGCTACCCCAAACCACTAAAAACCACGTGTGTTTTGAATGTTACTAGCTCCTGCCAACATATTTATTGCTCGCAGTTTGGCCATAAGAAGATCTACCGGCTCTGCAAGTCCTCCCACTGCACCCATTTTTAAAGATAAAATGAAGGAACTGGGGAAAATGCTAAAGAATGTAATAGACGTGAGATTCCAGAACTTATTAATGAAACAGCCAAAGTATTACTACAAGATAGAAATGGGAAAGAAGGAAAAGAATATAATAAGACTCCTTTAAAAAATCCAGAGAAGAAAATATGACAACTTAACTTCAAGCACGGCCTAACAACTTCATGACCACCCTCCCACCCTGAAGTGAAATGTGCAGATTTTAGGGCATTCAGCATCAGATCAAATTCACTCTTAAATTCACTTTCATTAACCACTTGGTTTTCAGACCCCTACTACAGCACTCTATAGTGCAAATATAGGGAAAGGAGTGGGGGGGATAAGACTTTCTGTGAAACGGTCTCCTGCTCCGTATTTCTCTCTTACAATTCTAGAAACCTCAATAAATGTGAACTAAAATGTTAAAACACTAAAAAAATTGCATGTATAATTTATTTCTCACATAGTTGATTGCATCTCCATAAAAATGTGCAGAAAGAATAAACAAAATTTTGATGCAATTGTCCTTTTCCATTTTTGCAAGTACCACCACAAATGGGGACGGCGAAACCCCAGCGTTACTGATGTCAGATAACCCTTCTGGTGACTGGGTCCAAGATCTTCACTCAAGTTAAATGTCTCTGTTTCTATAACACATTTTTATTTTCGGGAAGAGAAAAAATACTGTAAGACAATAATAATTCTATTAAAATAAACTGTTTGAAATGAAGAAACCATACATGAATGTTTAGCCTTATTTGAAAAGGAACTGTACCACTGACATTAGCTTGAGAGCTAAGCTGTACTTTCAAGGATTTTACCACTAATACTTAAAGTAGTAAATAGCAAAATTCCTTTTTATTTTTACTTATCTATAATTATGTTCAAACAAACAAAAACCCCTGGCTTTCAAGCATTTGTTGTATTGCCTGTGATGTCCTCAGTGGACAGTCTTCTGCTGTTGAACTGCAGCTTTACACTATCTGTTAAACTAGACATTTGTCCGATTTTGAGAAACAATGGGCAAAACCTGAATTGTCCATTGTTCGTTTCTATACCATGATATTACAGTTACAATGTTAACAAATATTTCTTAAACTTTTTTTTTCTTGCTTAGATAGTATTAAAATAGCACTGATAGTCAGGAGCACCTGGTTTATTTATGGACTGGTGAACACCTTCCATTTCCTTCAGCAATAACCTTCACCATGATACTGCAGCATCTGATACATCTTAAAAAGAAAAATCTTCCCTTGACTTTCATGCATATTTACACAAGTTAATGGTGATATGCTCACCAAACAAAGCATTAAAGTACAAACTGCTGCTTAAAACTGGAGATGCCTTTGATCAGAGAGAAGTCCATGCAAGAGAGCAATTTCCTATCTACTTTCCAGCAGCGACTGCTTTACCGCAATAGTTATTTCCCCGTACAGGTAGTGGGCTGGCTTCCCAAATGAGGCTACGCAGCCGGCCGTGGTGAAGAGGTGAACTGATGAGCAGAGACTAAAGTGAAGTCTGGCTGAGCCTGGCTTAGCAGAAATCAGCTAAGGGGACGTCCCCAGGGGATGGAGGGATCACTGAGGACTTGTGCCCACAGTCAGAGATGGTATGTAGCTGTATCAGAGCCCTCCTTAGCAGAAGGGAGCACACACCAAATCACCAATTTCAATGTGAGTGTATCTAAAAATATGTATGTCTCAAGTCAGAGATTGCCTTCTCTTCAAAATTTATACTTACTAGAAAATGACTGAAAAGAATTAACCACAGAAAGCAATCAGAACAGATAACAGCAAATGCCATTTCGCTTGGCTCACTTGACAGCCTAACGGCAAAACCTTCCACAGCAAAATTATTGTCTAATTTAAGAGCAGAGACAAAGCTTTCTACAGGAATGAATGAAAACCATGCGCATTTGATGGTGACAAGTTGGTTTAGCTTCTCTAGATGGATATAACACATCCCTCCATCTCCATCAGTCTTCCTCTCCGAACAACTTCCTTTTCTCTCTTGTGGGAATATTCCACTTTTAGTTTAATGGTATTTTCCACTGGCAAAGAAGGAGGAAAAGATCCTTCCACCACTGTCCCTCAATAACTCCCGAGCACTGGCTAAGCAGTAGCCTGCCTTGAAATCCTCTAGCCCTTTCTCACTTTTCCAAGTAACTTCTACAGAGTTAATAAATAACTGCCAACATCAGTTACCACTAAAAATCGGAAAAAAATAAAGAAAAAAAGCCACACATAAGCCCACCAGACAACAACAAACCCCAACAGTTTTCACATATTATTGCAGAACAGCTTCAAATCCCTTATGTACACAAGTGAGGACCTGTGCTTAACCCCTATAGCACAATCCATCACACAGCCCAGCTGTCCTCAGGCATTTCTAATATGTGCAGGTAAATATTGATAAAACATCATTTGGAGCGCTGAAGATCCTCCGTCAATTCCCCGTAACTCTTGCAGAAAGGCTTCCCGGGCAGCGGCTGGTACGAAGAGTTGAGCCGTTCTCCTGGCCTGTTGGTGAGGGGCAGGTTAGCAGCCAAGAGATTTGAGCGGGCTGGAAAATCGGTGGAACAAATTAGTAATACAAACCTAAATTCAATCTCACAAAAAGGTTGAACTTGCAGCTGGCAACAGCATCATGAGAAGAACGCAGACCTCGGAGCACACATCTACTTACAGCAATATTGGGTTATGCGATCAAGAGATCTGTGCGGGCTTATTATGCCGACTCATTGGTTATGGTAGTAATAAATCCTACTGCTTTTCTCCTAAATATGGTGATTTTTTTTTTCTTTTTCTCAGTATTGTGAAATCAGCAATTGTTTGATATGCTTGCCATACAGCTCTTTAATCATTCCACTATTATAGCTGCCAAAAGTTTTCATCTTCTGTAAATAACACAAAGTCTGAAAAATATTGGGTATCTTATTAATCCTCTTCTAGCGCATTCTCTATGCAATCATGAAACAGCCTTAGGTTTTATATGCTACACTAGAAATTCTGGCTAAAATGACTACAAATCAGATTAAAAGAAATTTAAGATTAAAGGCTGTCTCCTACTAGCTATTCTTAAATAATAAAGAGAAAGGACATGGAAGAGGCAACCCCCTGGGGAAACTAAATCTGGCTGGAAATAATAATTTTTTTTACAAGTAAATTTGAATTTTTATCCATGCTATAGACCTTTTCTCTACAAAACCTGTCACCAGGCTTCTTCACAAGGACATTCTTGTGTTCCTGCTCCACTGCCTGACTTGCTTCTGCCACGAGATCACCAGCCCACTTGGCAAATTGAGAGTCTTTGCTGACGGCTGAAATAATTCTCCTGGAGAAAGATGCGGTGTTTATTAGTCTGAGTGGGGAAAGTCTACAAGCAAAAAGCCCTTTTCTGAGCAGGAAAGCTGCGCAAGGTGTGGTGTTACTCCGTCGATGGCAATAGGGACTATTCCTTCCAGCCTCTCACCACCGGGCAGTGGCACGTTCGCACAGACACCCACATACAGACCCTTCTGAATGAGGCTGTATTTTCTGCTCTAACTTGCATTTTCTCTCTTCAGACTTTTTAATGAGGTAGATTTGTACAACTTTATCTTCCAAGTAAGTGTCCTTGTGCTCTTCTACTTGTTTTCCTTGAACTTAACAGTAAGTTGTCCATCTGTATTGAGAAGGGTCTTAAAAATTGTACCTTTTACACGCAAGAACACTGGTCTGGTGGCTTTTTTTTTCGCACTTGCATTTCTCCCTACCATAAAACCAATTCTCCATGAACTTATCCCCACTGAAGACTATAACAGAAAACAAAATGCACTGACAGAAACTTTAGTGCTAAGTTTCAAGCTACAACCAACCCTTATGGCTACGTCAGAAATACTATAAAATATACCTTGTTTATGGGAAAGCTGACACAATCTTTTTGTGTCGGTAATCTCTGTAGACCACAGCTGCACTGAGTAGCTTTGATGATTTTGCCATGAGACTTATGAGAAACTTTAAAGGAAAAGGCCACCAGATCATGTAATTTGATCATATAATCATAATAATATAATAAAACCAAAAATGATGTATGGAGCATTCAAGTTTGCCATGTACGTTATTTGCCATAGTGATCACACAATGTAACAAATTATTAACAACAAAGACAATTGCATACCAAGTTCTGGGCATTTCCTTTGCAGGCTCAGCTATTAGGCATTTTATTTCACTTTGCAGAGAATTTTGTTTGGTCTACTGCAGAAATATTATCATCAAATATTAATAGTTTTTCCCTATTCATAGTCATAATATGCTAAGTGTTTGACTGTTTTCCATCATTCTAATAAACTATTCTGAAAGGAAAGAATTATGAATTGTCTTAGATGATGAAGCAATATTACACTCGCAGTTGAAAATGAAGTTCCATTTCTGAAAAGCACAATAGAGAGCAAGTCTACGTGACTGATGAAGAAACGTTAGGGCTCTCGATGTACAAATGCAATTTGTCAATCATTTTTTTTTAAAAGAAATACCAGAACACTTCAGATATTCTCGTACCTTCTTCACACAATTCAAAACCTACTTGAACTTCTGTGGGAGGCAATTAACAATAATGAAAGCTAACTTCAGTTTTGAGCACATTGTTTTTAAATGCCACCCACAGAAGTGCAGGTAGATCTTGAATGCTTCAGGTGAATAAAATCTTCTCTTTCAAAAAAGGAGATGGACAGAGTCTATCATACACCAAGAACTTTTGTTTGCCTTCACTGCAAATTCAAAAACTTGCTCTCATAACAGAAATCACGGTTGACTTTAAGGTGAACGTGTCGGGTACAGACCCATTTCACTCACAAAGACTAACTATAACATGGACAGGAAGGAACACAACCTACAGATTTACCTCAAATTCTGGGGATATCTATTTACACCACATCTAGATTTCATGGACTTTTTTCTTTTTTACTTGGATGCATCTAAAGACAACCAGCAGAAGACAGCTCTCATTTGCAGAGTGAAGTTTAAACAGATCTAATTTCTCATAAATGTGTATTTCCCTTCTAAAATGCTTTTAAACAAAAGTTGCCAACAGAAAAAAAAGCACAAAGACTTTGTTAAAATGAAGACAATCTTTCTATAATATTTTAGATCAAATTCATGATTTAGTAAGTGTGACTATTGCGGCTATTATGCTTCCACAGCATTTCAAAAAAAGTAGATGGCTAGAAGAAACATGAAGAATTATTGCTAACAAAGACATGGTGTAACACATTTAAAGCTCTTGCCAACTGCAAAAGTAATAAAGTTTGAAGAAAATAATACAACAAATGAAATGGTTTGCTTTGCATCTTAAACAGATAATGAAGCAACTAGACGCAATATATCTAGCAGTTAATGCACTCAGTACTACATAAATAACAGGTTACTGCAGTGTAATTTAGTAGGTCAATAAAACTAGCAGATGACCAAATTACGGCTCTTTTACTCACATGGTTGGTTCCACTGGGTGATAATCTCCCACTGAAGTTAGCGGGGCTACTCCCATTAATAAGACAACAACAGCAAACTTCACACCATTAGAGCCAAATATAAGCCAAAACTATTACTCCCCGTTTGTGCAGAATAACTGATTTTGTGAATGAGGAGAGACGGTCAGGTCTTTGGGAACGGCGCACTGACCGTCCCCAGAGCACGACAGCGTTCGCAGGTCCCGCGGGAGCCTCCCTGCCCCGACCCCTCATCCCGGCCATTGGCACCTTCAGTTCGGAGAAGAAAGAGCTATCATAACATGCTGAACGACGAGGTGGAGAAAAACAGTCATCTAACAGCGGCAGTCCAGGGTTAGGCTGAAATTAAACAATCTTGTACCTAAATGCTCTCTTTCTATTCACACTAAGAAAATCCTCTTGACATAATTTAATTACACCTAAGAGGACACTATACCACAGCATAAGCAAGAAATTCTGAGAACACTGTGTCATAGCTGATGACATTATCTGAGTTGCTTTTGATGGGATTAATGTTGTTTAAGTAAGCTGAAGAGAATTTCACTGCACGAGATAGAATAGCAACAGAACAACAGGTCCAGAGGGTGAACAACGCTGTTATAGGCAAAGGCAGATAATTATGAAATGTAATTATACTTTGAGTTTCTCAGGGAAAAGAGCAAGACTTGATAAACATTTTAGTACATTCTTGCTGTTAGGAAAAAAGGACATTTCAAGGAAATTAAAAACATAAGCCAGCGGGTTTTGCAGCAAGAGTTCAAAATGCTGAATACTCGGGTTAGCCAGGTCATTTAAATATATGAACAGATTATTTATGTCATGTAATCTATACCTGTACAAATAAAAGCAAATAAGAGGTAACATCAGTATCATACACATGTGTGAATATACATGTATGATGAGAATTTTAGAATCTAAACCTAATCATTGGCTAACCCCCCCCTCTTTGCTGGTGGCTTGTCTTCTCCACATTGCTCAGAGGTAATCGCGCTGCTTCTCCAGCAGCAGTAGGTACAGAGCGCATCTAGCCTGGATGCAATTTTCTAAACGTTGCGTAATATTCTTCACAAAATTATATGAAAAAATTCATAAGAGAAAGGAATAGAGATAAGGAATCCCATTTATTCTAGTTCCCTATACCTTTGTACTAAAACGTGGGGCATCCGGTAGTTCACACTGACATTGCCCAACATGGGCTGACGTGGATTTAACAGGCCTTTTCTATTATAAATTGTGAAAAAGAAGAGGATAATAGGATGACAGTGGCTATGATTGCCAAAATAACCAAACACACGTTACTGGATAAAGCAGCAAAATATTTGTTTACTCCTCACAGTTCATTGTGAATTCAACTTTTCACACATAGCAAATCATATATAATATTAATGATCTGCTCCCTCTCCATTTCTACACGCAAAAAAAGTTGGATGTGCTTTGCTGAGGACCCTGAAAGTACAAAAATGTTGTGAATGGAAATATTTTAATGGAAATATTTTAAAGTAACTCTATTATTTGGATAACATAGTTGGATTCCAAAAAATTTGACTCCTCAAAGCTCTTGCAAGACTTGGCCTCAACTGAACTAAAATTTTGCTATTTGGGGTCACCTGTGCAAAACTGTCATTCTACCTTATGTATATCCACTTTAGGACAGGTATTATGGGGCCAGAAGTGCGTGATGGCTGCAAAAACAGATGTGCTACAAAATGGGAAAATCCAGAGCTGCTTTAACTGGGATCCCATGCTTTTTGTCAGTTCAAATCAAGATTTTCATGCGTAGTTATGCATGGTTTTGGCTATTTTGATGAATCTATTTTTTAAGTCATTTTGCATATATTGAAAAGAAATCCAGCAGATCAAAATCTTCTAATACAATCAGTGACAGATTAAAAATATGCTTTGTGAGGTTAACAGGGAGTGACTAGAAGATCTATCTGAGTGTGTATTTTTGTCATTTGGTGTCCCCCTTGACAATAAAATCCCGTAAGCTGTCAAAATGTCAGGGTGTGTTGACTTCACAACAAGCAAGGAAAAGAAAAACCTTACGAAATAGCACAAGAATAGAAATGCTTTAAGAGAAAGGAAAACTTTGGGTTACTGTACATTTTTCAACATTTACTCAGATCAAGTATCTAAAAATAAAAATGTCTGCCTTTCCCACTAAATTAGTCTCAGCCAGAGTATGTTGTCGGATACATACATTATATAAAACCAAAAGAAAAGGGTATTAAAAATAGAAGAAAATAAATAAATCAAAAAATAGAAAGTAAGCAAATATCTCACTTTGAAATAAGAGATTTGCTTTCATATACATAAATACAAATGATTCTTTTATTGTGGCATATGTATCATTAATTAGAGGTGTATGTACAGGAGTTTTCAAAAACTACAGAGGATCTGTCAATATAGTTCACAATGTACACCTGAATAGTCACGCTGCAAGAAACTACTGTGTGCAGCAATTTCTTTTGCAGAACAACGTGGAGGCTTGTTTACAGCAACGGATTTATAAATGTTGTTTTTAAAAACAAACTAAAAAATAAAAAAGCAATCAATTCTGCACTAAGTATTGCCTGAAGAGACCATCTAAAATGAGTACGCTCACTATCTGATAATTTTTTTTTCCCCATAAACTTTTTATTGTATCTACCTAAAATAATTTTGAAACCTATTTGACTTAGTGCAGCATCTAAGTGGAGGAAATTTTTACCATCCCAGTAGACTGGTATCCTCTGGTACACTCATATCCTCATTATCCATGAAGCTGGTTGGCTCTTTTGGCCTGGGAAAACTCATGCACGCATTGCACAGCCTGGCACTGATCTCCCAATGGGCCTGGCAGAAGGGAAAGGGAGAAAAAGAAAGAGGGAAAAGGAAGGACAGACAGGGAGAAGCATTGCTACACATCTTGATTTGAGAACTCGGTCCTTCCAGAAAAGGGGTCACAACCAGAAGACTCGCAGAGTGCTGCAGAACACGCAGAGATGTAACACCTCTAACTTCAGCTACAATACTATTTTAGAGAATCCAGGGAAAAAAAAAAAAAGGAAAAATGAAAATAGAGGAACCCAAGCACCCTGAATTACTTAGAGCTCCCAAGATTTCAAATTGATAAGGTTGAAAGCGCTGGCTGCCTAAGTCAGTGGGCAAACTGCAGGAGAAGAACACCCCTACATTTGCCCCAATCACCTTCCTGCCTTCCCGACACATTTTTTCAAGTGAAACTGGAAATCTCAAACTGCACATCCACTGACTGCTTTAAAAAGTCAGAATTAAACCTAATGATCACCTAACGATCAGCGACTGATACAACTAGGAGCATGTGAGGTTATTTCAGTATACCATCACACAGTATTGCCATTAGAGCTCAGTGGGTGGCTTTGCAAGAAATTAAACAGAATCAAGCAATAACGGAAATCACTACCAGTGAGAAGGAAATATTTGGGTACAAAATATGATGGAAAATTATTTTCTTGGAAGTACTGCATTAGAAATCCAACAGTTTGCTTGTATTAATTAAAAAGTAATGGAAAAATGGAATTACTCTCCACGCTGGTGTTGGGAATGAAGAACAGTTTTGGGACATTCAGAAATTTTCAGGATTTTATTTGCCTATTGAGATGTCTTCAAATAACTTCTAATGTAAAGTAGACAGAAACAGTAGCAAACCAATTCACTAGCAATGAACATGAAGATTTAGTGGTTCAGATATATTTAGACAAACAAATATTAAAAGATCTGATCCTTAAACAGTAATATGCATGGTCTTATAAACTTATGTGCCATTCCCTCTGTGCTAGATGGTACTCTTAACACTGCTAACGATGGACAAGGTGTTGGTCTGAGAATGTATTTGTGGAAAAATGCAGATTCAGGTCAACAGAACTATTTATATCTAATTCACAAGATTGCCTCATCTGAGGGAAAAATTGTCTCATCTAAGGAAAAAAGTTTTAGTAGACATCAAAGTGTTTTGTTTTGTTTCAACATTTCAAAGCAGAATTGTTTCTATTTTTTACTTTCAATGTTTCATTTCAAAGTACTTCTTTTTTAAAGAGTAAAACATAAAGACATTTTTAAGATTTTTGTTTTGTTGGAGAAGCTAATGAAAATAGTTTAGACTAACACAAACCAAGCCACTAGCTGTCAGGTGGTTTTGGCTCACTTAGCAAAACAAGTATCAGTTAACCTTATCAATTCGTAACTTCACAATTCAATTGAAATTAGAACTATGACAAACTGTATCTCCCATCACTTGATAAATGAAATACAGTCAAATGGTCATATCATATTATAATGGGTGTCCCCCCCCGTTCCTCAAAGTATACTTTTAATAAAGTTTCATTTTTCTTTCCTTATTTTTTTACAGAGTTTGTATCAAATAACTCAAGTCAACAGGACTCCACACAAACAACAGCCTGCTGGTATATTCTGAAAGTTCAGAGCTTCTGGTGTGCTCGTGTGTGTGCGCAAGTATATGTGCTACTTGTCCACTGTGTAGTTATTATTATGTGTATTATAATTACATATAATTCATACAAACTTTGTTATATAAAGACACTGAAGTACTGAGAATGAGTATGCATTTTTGAAGCTCCTGCTTGCTTCTCTGGCTTGGTCCCAGAAATGTAGATGCCATAGTTTAAGAGTTGAAATGGTGTTTGTTTCTTTTTTATTTCCTTTCTTTTATATATTTCTTCCTCCTTTTAAAGATTCTGTGACCTATTTGCTAAGGAAAGAGCTTACTTGTTTGTTGGGAAGGAGTCTGACTCGAACAAAGCCATCAGCCTGATCACAGGAGATGCAGCTGTTTTCCCCAGCTAGACAGCACACAAGAAACTCTATGTCGCATTGTTTCTAAACATTTACCTTGGAGGTACAAAGCCCATCATTCTTTACTTCTAAGCCACACACCACAAACCAAGAACATTTGGGAAACATATTAGAAAAATTATTATTTTTCACACAAGAGAAACAAACCATTCAATCAGTCACCTCCATTAAGAGAATTTCTCAAGCAATGTTATGAGAATTTATACGGTACTACTAACAGCTTTTTTTTTTTTTTCCCAACCTGATCACAATTTCAACATGCGGATTTTGTTTTGAAGAGTTCACAAACCCTGTCGAACACTGGGACAAAACCTGGAAACCGTCACTTTGCTTGCACTCTAGCTAGCGATCAGAAGAAAAGCTGCCTGGATAAAACCTCTGTTTTCTACAACTAAGTGTTTCAAAAGTATAGAAAATGTCATTCATCCTCATGACTCCTGCCTAATGATAGATATAATCTCAAACCATCTCTCCAAACCTCAAAAAGTTAGTCCGATAGCATACTTATTCTTTGGAAAAAGCCTGAGAACAAAACCACACCCAAAGGACGCTCTTGTGTTTGCGGTGCTGGATTGGGAACTACCAGCAATTTTTTGTAACAAACTCTTCTTTTAATGGGCCACCGGTCAAACAGGGGTAAAAAGGCATTCCTGCTTGTCAGTGGCAGAGGACTGATAAATGGATTAAGGAGTGAGAATTCCATCCTAGGAAAAAAAACCAAAACAAAACAACTAACTTTACAAAAAATAAGAAATAGGTAAATATCTTTCACCAAATCTAGGAAAGAGAAAACAAATGCCAGAGTGGTATGACTACTTTGAAAAAATAAAATTAAATAAAATCAAAATTCCCAGTAGAGTGCACTACAGAAGAAAATTAAGTAACAGACTTTTCTTCAAGTCCATAAGATTAAGCCTAATATGTGAATTAGACCTTAAAAAAAATAACTGGGTCTTTACAACAGGTCAAATTCTTAAACCGTACTTCAGGCATTTGTAAAGATTGTTCCTTAAAGCTCACAGGAAAAAGCAGCACTTCAACCAAAAAAAAGAAATAAAACTAAAGTTCTCAGTCATATTTACATTGAGAAGGGGAAACCAGGCCAACAACAGAGCTCCCTGGGAAGGACGTGTTTCCATAGAGCTACTAACTTCTCAAGGCAACATAATAAATCCTGTAACAGATCATAATTGGATTTCCATAGCAGAATCTCCACATTCTGATATTATTCTGATTCAATTTCTCAAGTCGCGGGGACATATTTCTCTGAGGGTCCCACAAAGACCATTTTTCTTAACTGCTGTGGGACTCCAGCAGACAGAAGAGTGCTGGGTAACAGATGGCATGCTTACTGCTTTGTAATATCACAAGAAGGCTTGCCCTGGTTTTGTTTTCCAATTTGTTTAATTTTACAGATCTGTGGATATGCAAAATTAAATAAAACCTTCTCTTCCCTCTGCCTAATGCGCAGTTAGGATTTATGTTCTAAATAGCCCCCCAAAATGTTCAAGGACTCCATTACAGCAGCAACTGTTCAAACACGTAACAAATGACAGTCTTTGTTCCAAACAGTTTGTGATTTGAACAGAAAGAAAAACATGATGAAAAACTGGAATTGCTATTTTCTCAACCTAAAAGTGGCAAAAGATGCTTTCGGTTGAGCAAAAGATGAAACTGAGAGCGTCGAGTGTGGCTCTGACAGCTCAAGGGAGGGATCCTTTTCCCTTTCTTACAGCCACTTTACATAGAGGTAGCTGCAGAAAACAGTTAAACAACAGAGAACTAATTGTACACATCTGATTGTATATTCAAGCCCAAGAGAGTTAAAAAAAAAAATCCAGAAAATCTGCAACCTGCACACAATCCCAGTGCCATCAAGCTATGGAGGTGGATGGGGTGGGCAGAGCCGCCGGGCTTTCAGGGATGCCCAAGAGCTGGATGGGCAGAGCAGGAGCTTGCTGAAACCCCAGCGCTGCCCCTTCCGAAATCTAGCTCCACCATGCAAAAAAGCAGAGACTCGAGCCTCTGAATAAGCCAGCTGGAACCAATATCCATCAGTCCCCTGCAGGCCAGCAGCACTGCTGACATGCTCAACAGCAGGTACTGGCCTCGGGGTTTGCAGCATTGCCCTAAGGTTTGCAGCGTTGCCCTCGCTGGCTAGTGTTTTGCAACAGAATAAATCTGGTGGAGGAGGTTGGTGAGATGTTTAAAATCTCTCTGTTGAGATGCACTTTCCCAGTTAACCCATGATTTTCAGAAAGGACCATTTCCTTTCTGAATGAGAATTGCCACTAGGTTTTCGCTCCTTCCAGCCCTACTAGAAAGGTGCCGGGGGGTAATGGCGAGAACACACTAAGCACAGAAGCTGATTTTTGTAGGAGAGCAGAACAGTTTATCAGTTGATCTTACCTAGACCCAACGAGACTCAGACGTCTTTCTGCACGGCAAAACCCCAGCCTGGAGTGGTGTGTTGTGCTCTGCAATGTCTGAGTAACAGAGACGACTGCTTTGCTTTATCGGGTACCCCATCCTCCAACATTTAAAACAGTGAGAGCCCTGCAAGTATCAGCTACCTAAGAGGCATTCCCGGAAAACACCGGCCTTAGCAACAGAGTGGATAAATCAGAGTGAACTTTGTGGGTATGGGAATTCAGGACCCCAAAACTACTGCGGTGTGATCTTTCATTGCTCTGGAAGCACACAACGGTGAACCTTGGCTGTGTCGGAGAAGGTGTTCCGCCAGCTTTCTGAACAGACCAGCACCAGCTCAAATGATGGGATTTTTACTGTTTTATACCATACGATGCAGATGAATGATACCAAAAATTGAAGAGGCTAGATTATATATATATGTGTATGTATGTGTGCATATCTATGTATATATATAAATATCACACCTCAGTTCTCTCCCAAATGCTGTGAGAACTGAAATAATTACACTATTCACAACTTTAATTAAAAGACTCTGGTTTTGCTACTTTTCAGCAGCCTTTTCTTTTTTAAGTGTTGGGGGAAAAGTATAGCATTTGATGTAATGAACTCCTGTGACTTACGGAGTTCTGCAAATCTCAAAAATGTATTTGAGTTTGCTATTTATGTTTTCTGTAAGTTTCTTCAAATCATGGGTGAACTTGTAATGAAAATCTAGACTGTGTATTGCACAGTAACCATTTACTGAAACCTCCTGCTCCTCTGTGTTGGCAGTATATCACACTTCTTGTGCTGAACTACAAGGAATTTTTTCCTTTTCAATACCCACCCAGGAAAGCCTGTTTATTTTTTTACTGCAAAACTCAGCCCCTCAACTTTTAAACTTCTCTCAAAGATACACCATGATACCACAAGTCATCCAGAAGTCCATTTGGATTTAGGAAATGAATTTTGCCTGGACTGTCCTCAAATCCAGGCAATCCACATTAGGCTTACGGGGTATCTGCTCTGTGGAAAGCACAGAATTGTATTTACCACACGAGTTATTCCTCTTGCAAAGCAAGCTGAAGGAAACAGAAACAAACAGAAATTGTTCAAAAGAAATGTCTTTAGAGCTACAGTCCCTCCACAACTTATTCCTACAATTAAAAAAAAAAGACCCTCATAATAACCATGTTCATGGGGGAAACTGCTTTCCTGATTATCACATTCTTTATGTATCAGTGACATCAGGAGTCATTTTATGTTGGCGTACAGATGTACATATTTGCAAAGGAAATGGCAAATTTCTAATCAGGATTCACCTGCTGCCAGACTCAGTGTGAGAATATACCAGTGACTGTCAACAAAGTGTCAAGTGAAATTATGCAACGTGCAAAGTAAATGTAAGGAAAGATCATTTGGGAGACATTACTAATCATGTTAAATACACACAGCAACACTAAAAGCCTGAACTTCAAAGGCCTGGAGGCACCTGATGAGATTTTTAGAACTACCTTTTTAACAGTACTGAAACACGGTGGGAAGTGCCTCGTTGCACCTACCTACCTTCGAAATGGTTGTGTTACGTTTCTGTCTTCAGATCGAAAAAAATACCCTTCCGAAGCTGCGGAACAAACCACGGCGACTCCAAGGAGCTATGCCATCTCTGCATATTCCAGATTAAAGCAGCATTTAAAACAGATCTCCTCTGACTTGAGCTCCTTCAGACCAGGTTTAAAAAGAGGCAGAACTGGAATTTCTACGAATCCACCCTCCACTTTGCTCTGGCTCCTGGCACAGGCCTTTTCTGGCAAGACACGTACCTTTAGGATTCATACCACATCATTCGTGTATTACCTTCTTTCCCATTTAAAATAAGAACAGTGAAATAACTTCAGCAACACGTATACGGGCATCTGCATTACATGCATAGGGAGGTTTCTGCCCGAGGCAGCCGTCGGCAGGGCTCCAAGGTGGTCTAGCATGGCTCAAAGTATGGGACCAACAGCACGGGGTGTTGTGGAGGAGTCTCGGGACAGCTTTGGAGCACTACACAGTCCGTCAATAAAAAAATAGAAGGGAAAAAATCCTGGATTTTATTTTACTTTGAAACAAGCCAAGCCTTGCTGAGCAAAATGACGAATATTAACAGATAAGTGTGGAGGATTTGGGCTTGGGACCAAACCAGGGAGCTAAGCTTTTGACAGCACAGATATACTTGCAATTTCAAACAACTCTATTTTTTTTTTTTTTCCTCCTTTTAAATTTGCTGTTTCCCTCTTGGTTCATAACAGAGATATATCCTCTTAAAGATGAAGGGTAAACATTGCATTTGAAAAATGCAATAAAAATCCATTTGCCATTTCCCCCCCCCCCCCAAAACCAAAGTATTTGCATAGTGATGCCCAGGCCATGCTTTTCCTCCCCACGGGCAGGCTCTGATGCTTCAGAAACACAAAGAGCAGAATACAAATCAGTTCCTACTTCCATGACATCCCATGATTTCAGCTGAGAGCAATTTACTTAAGATGTATTTCTTCAGCTGGGAATACGCAGCACCAGTTCTCCTTATTGTCCTGGACATTTCACCCAGTAAACCATTAGTTTCCTCTGAGGACAGAAGTAAATAGCACAATTTGTTCTCACAGAAGACTAGCTGTTTCTGAAATGTGAAGAAGCTCATGGCAAATGGGCAGAATGTTAGGAATAAATAAGAAAAATGGGGCAGCAGAAATAAATCTTCTACGATGACTTCTCTCATTCATTTAAATGGGAAACAGTCTTTGCTGTGGCTTGCAGGAGCCGAGACACAGCAAAGTTTCTAAGTTCCAGAGAAAATAACTTTAGTTCATCCATAATTTTCTACGCAGACTTGAAATATAAACTTTAAAGAAAAACATGAACACAGAGGCTTCCAAAACCAGCTAGCAATTTAGGAAAATTATATCAGCAAGGGGAGAAAAGAGGTATGCTGTAGCCATTTAAACAATAAATTGCTTTAAACATGTAAGTCAACCAATGAAAACACTAAATCTTATTTTTCAGAAAGCTACTGCTACACCAAGGCAGGAATTAAATAGTACATATTGTACCTGATCTTACAAAAAAGTTTAATCTCAGTCCCACTTTGTACGTCTCTGAAACTCCATCTGCCAAAAGATTCACCTTTTCCAGTTACTATTTCATGCTTTTCCCTTGCCTATAGCAGAGTTTTCCCTCTGCAGCTTAATCTTAATCTCTTCAGATGCTCAAGAGTGAGATGAAACTGGTAAGTCATCTCTCCTGATGCTTCTCAGATTATCAGGAAGATTCAGTACAAGTGCAGATGACAAACCTGCCCCAGCCAGATTTCATCAGGAATTTCCTGAGCAGAAGCAGAAGCAAGATATCTCACTTGTCTGAATTCTTCCTGAATTTTCAGATGATACAGTGATCTAGACGGTTTTTTTCCAAGAAGACTTTCAAGTGATCATACTTACTGAGTAACCCAAAGAGGAGTTATCATCAAAGCTACACAATCAGAGAGAAAAGAAAGTATTAGCAATAGAGAGAAAAGAAAGTATTAGGCAAACAAAACCTCAGTTGGAAACATTGGTTTCTAAGTATTGCTGGATTTTATCTGATGCCAGGTAGAAGATGGCTCCGGTCAATTAGAATCACAAGTATACCCAAAGATACACTTAAAACCCCATCTCCTGCCCCAGGTAAAAAGCTCCGGTGCCCTTCCCTGTGCTGCTCCTTCCTACCACCCCAGCAGATACCTCAGCCCTACCACCCTTCTCAACCCTCACCCCTGTGAGAAGCCAACACAGTGGGACCGGCAACATACAGCTCTGGTGCCCAAAGCGAGTGTCTTATCCAAAAGGGTCTTTTAATTCAGTTTTTTTCCTATCCTTTTGGGCCAGAGAGGAATTAAAAGAAACTTTCATAACCAAATCTGTCCAAAGAAGGTGGTCCCGCAGCAGCATTTTATTTCAGTAACAAAAGTCCATGAGTTTGTTGAATATTTTTGAATTTGTTCTCCTCAATATACGCTGTGATTTCACTTCCCAAACAGCATTTTCATTCCCAACCTGACAAACTGATTGATCATTCTTGTTATCCGTCTCAGAGCTTCTTCACTGAATTCTGAAGAGAAGTTATAGGGTAAAATAAATTCAGAAGATAAAGTGGTTGAAATTAGAAACCTTCAGATTTAAGACCAAATTACAACACTTCACCTTTTTCTCGAACTTTACACCAGCAGAGATGTGAGCATTAGAGAGGTGCTGAAGTGCCAGGACTTGTATGTAGCACAGCACAGCAATGCGCAAGTTACATTTAAAATAACCAATTTAAACTTTCAAAACATTTCACACTCATATTAAATGCCTCAGCAACTATGCTCCTTCCTTTTATATTCAAGCAGAGTTAAATTTAGATTCTTTTAGCATAAGAGGGCAAAACAGGTGACTTTAAATATGGTTATGTGTTGGTGAGAGTGAGTCCCCACCTGTCTATGAAAATGGAAGCTGACATCTCGTACACACGAGGGGATTAGCGTGAGTTACGAGCTACTTCTGTTTAGATTCCCCCTGAACATGGAGCCATTTAGGAATTTGGTCCATAAACTTTAACGATTATTCAATTAATTTTTCTATTCAAGCGTGTGCCCGGCACAAGCTCTATTAGACCTTTTGTCTGTAATAATGTCACAAGCCAGCCACGAGAAAAGGTGCCCTGCGAGTCTCTGCAGATAGCCCACGGCTATTTTTGTGACAATGACTGTCATGGGAAAAGAAATGTCACGTCACACCTGCAGCTTTCCGAAGTGCAGCTGAAATGCAGCCTCGTCATTAACAGACTTTCACAAACCTACAGGATCCTACAGAAGGAAGAGTGAAGTTTCTCCTACCTCTACATATGAAGAAGTTGCCTTTCCAGAGTTTTATAGCCAATAAAAGATCGCTGAGCGCAGGACACCCAGTGCCAGCACTGGTACCAATACACAGGAGACCTACGCACCAGGCACGAAGGCATGGTGTAACACACAGCTTAGCAACAGGTTGCCCACCTACAGTCACGGACCTGGACAACAGCCCTCGGACAACACTGGGAAAAGACGGAGCAAGAATGAGTGAGATCGTTTGGTTTTTAAATGTGAATAAGCAGTTTTCAAGAAGCTGCAGGCAGAGCAATACAGTATTAAATCAGCCTACAAAAAATGTTTCACTTATCTCTCTAGCAAATCTTAAAACTGGTAAGAAGAAAGCAGAAGTAGCTCTACGATGTGATCCTGGCAGAAGATGTAAGATACACGAAGCTGGTCTAGGCTGAAGCTCAGATGAGCGTTGTGGTGGTCGTCACAGCGCTTGTGTAGAACCCGTGGGTTCAGATTTGGTAAGAATCCGAGAAGCTATCCACAGAAATGGCTTTAGATGTGTTTACCAGCCCACACATCAAAATTTCCCACATAATTACCAGGAAAGATTGGTCTCATGCTCAGCCTTGGGGCCGAACAGTAAACTGGGCTTTCTCCCTCCTCTGACGCAAGACGTGCCACCATTCTGCTTACATTTACTTCTGTTATTCTCATACAGATGTGTTAGTACCAAAATATTATCAGAATCATAATTAAAAAAAAAGCAGCAGTTAAAATACCTTTGGCCAGTGAAATAGTAAATCAGGTTGTTCAAACACAGAGGAGAGCCCCATTTACATCAGAGTGTTTCTCTGTCAAACAAAAAGCACTGAAGAGAGGACGTATCAGACAGATGCAAGAGGAACTAAGTGTCACAATAAATTTTTCTCCATATTAATAAAAAATCTGTCCACACAGAACGCTGGCAGTGTTTTACATTAACTTACAGCACTTGGATCTAACAAACTGGGCAAGCTCAAAAATAGGTGCATGTAAACTATAATCTCCTTTCTAGATATATGTTTTTATTAGGATACTGCTATTTCCAAAGCAGATGCCGTGTTGCCGAAGAGGAATAGATTTTATTCAGGACTTTTATTCAGGAATGCATGCTACAAATAGTTTAATACAAATGTCAGCTAGGGAGAAGATTTCACCTTAGCAATATTCAAAGGTTAGGACAATATGTCAACGGAGATACATTGTTAATGCCGGTACAATGGCTATATAAACACCCGCAACAGAGAATCATGAAAAGCAACTTCCATAAATTGAAAACTCAGTTAGAAGGTGTTTATGAAATGCATTACATTTCTCTGTGAGTTACTCAGCAAAGAGAGGGGATCTCTTGTTGGAGTGGACAGGCCATTTCAAAGTTGTTGAAAACAGCTATTTTGAAATCACAGCCAACACCCAAGCTCCACGCAGTCTCCACTACAGTGAATTTCTGTCCCAATCATTAATTTTCATGCCTGAAAGTAGACTCGCGTATTTTATTCTCATTTAGAATACCTGAGAACAATAAACGCCAAAAAAAAAGAACGGATGCTTTGTAAGTTTACCTAAAGTGATTAATACCTCTGAACTTCAATGCAACAATAGGACATGTCTGACCTACACCACTGAAAGAAACGATGAGCAGACATGTAAATCTTCCTTAATTACCTCTCTTTGTAACATGGAAAAAAATGGGTGGTAACTTGAAGAAGTAGTAATTAGTCAGTCAAATCACAGAGTAGTAGAAAGGTCAGATTCTTATAGCCTAAACATCGTGAATTACAAGAAATATAAAGCATTAAAATTCCAAATGGCTTCTTTTTGACAGGTTTTAATGAGAATGGAAGAAGAGAAAGCAATCTGTCCTCACGACAAAAATTGTAATGAGAATATTCTCCTCCTCTTTAAAATCCTTTCAATGAGGGAAAATACGCTTCTTCTGTACCAGGACCATGAAGGATTTGATTCATGTCTGCACATTATACATTTCAAGAAATTCGCATGATCAATTGATTTGCCTGTCATTTCTCCATTATGAAAACAACTGTGCTGAATCATCTGGCATGGCTTCCAGCTGCCCTCTGCCACAACTCCTGTTTCCCACTTGGTCCGTAAAACGCACATCCAAATTCTCTAGTGGGCAAGGAGTAATTAGGAAAGAAGCATGAACAATTACAAATAAAAGCTAAGCAAGCCTATCTAAATGACGAGATTTTAAATCCACCATTAAAAGCATGCCCATTAGCGAAACCATCAGAAGAATGAGATTGTATTTTTCGTCTGTAACACTCCAAAACCCGGATTGCCCTTGGCCAGAGATCCCTGGAGTCGAGAGTCCCATCCCTTCCCACTCAGGAGCCGCAGAGCCGTGGACGGGCTGTGCTGGGAGCGCGGCTCCGTCCTGCTCCGGCGGTCACCGAACGGGAGCTCGGCTGCCACTCACCCACCCTGCAAGCACCAAAGTGACTTTGGCAGCTTCCTCGCCCGGCTCTCGGTGAGCTCCACTAAGGACTAACCGAGTCCCAGACGGCGTCTCTGTACTTAACGACCCCTGTTAGAAACGTGCCTAATGATTTTAATTCCACGTGAAAAGCAGCGTTTTTAAAGCTTCCCAGTGTTTCCTTACTAACGCCCAGGAGAACAGTGGCTCCTGAGTGTGAAAGTGTCGTATTCTGTTCTTGGCTTCTCTACTGCGCATTTCATCAGGGATGTAAAAGTAAGTTTGGTTTTCCATAAGAACTAGAAAATAAACTTTTTTGTGTTTTTTTCTAAAATATATCACTAACCATTATCAGTTTTTCTAAGTGGCAGACAAATAACATGCATTACTTCAAGATGATTACATCCGAGGCTATCTTTAAAGGAGCCTCATACTGATACCATCGTTACCACTACAAGTGGGTATAACAAGTCTTCCTTTCTATGTTTAAAAAATAATCACGGTATCATGGTGTTTTACCATTGCACTTCCTCTTTCTCTTGCTCTCTTAGTACATCAAGCCCCATAGGAAGCAATCATTTCTATGCAAATGCTGTGTAATAGAAATATAACTTCTCCATAACCTGGCTCTCCTTGGGGAAACCAATCTGCTGTCTGTGTTTGGATATGTACAAAATAAAACCGCTGTGGTTTCCAAGCAAAGCACTAAGCTGCAAAATTTTATGATATTAATGGCCTTCTGCATCATTTACATATTCATGTATCGCTTCTGACTTGTGCACACTTTATTATTTTGGAGGAGCAATAATAATCTCATTTACACAATAACTGACATTGGCCAGATTCAATAATCTGAGGTAACTGGGACAAACACCACACAGACCTTATCAGCCATGCCACCCCCTGTAGTATTATTTAATAAACCACTCAGAAAAAATGTTTAAAAGATGATGACAGCTAGGAGGGAGACTGTTGGTAGAACAGTTAATTGCAAAGTGCTTCATATTCCCTGATCTCAACAGGGAATGTCAAGGTTGTAGCGCTCGGTGACCATTTGGGGCTAAAATATGAGAAACTGGCCTGTTCGCAGCGAGATATGGCACTTTGCATACAGACTGCTTGTCCCCTCCTGCTCAGAAGTGAAAAAATGGCAGACATGGATAATAACGGGCAGGAATTATTAGCAGAAAGCACCTCTGTTGTCTCCATCGATCTGCAAAGCAGCTGGTAATCTCTTGAGTACGTACAGTCTTGCTGATGAAGCAAATAACCCACTCCCACTGGACTGCAGGACACGCTGCAGCAAGGTTCGGGCTAAAAAGGGCCAGATTTGTCCTTTTTGTCTGGGGTCCAAAATGTCATGCTGGGGGTCTACCTGTGGGAAGGAAGAAGAGGCTCTGCCCAGCGTTACACAAAGCCTTCAACGCTCCTCCTGAATGCACAAGCTGCGCTATATTAATTTCAGTCCAGCCGCCAAAAATCTGCCTTTCTAAAAAAATTAAAATTCCAAGGGAAAATTATAAACAGGCGGGAATTTTATTTACAAGAACCTTTGGATTAAGTTGTGGGGTCCTCGGTGCTGATCTCAGCAGCACTGCTGATGCTCTCCAGAGTCTGAGACTTTAATAGTGAGTTGTACTATGCAGCCTTTTCATATTTGTGCCCAATTACCTGAAGCAAATAAATAAACAACGTGAACCTTTTGTATGCGTAACACTAAGAACAAATGTATCAATAGCTACTTCCAGCGAGCCCGCACTGTCTGCTTTTGCACATCTTATAGTCAACGTGGTGGATTTGATCCCTCCTGATCTTAAAAGGTCACCATATCAAGAAAGCAGGCCCCTAAGAGCTGCTTCTTCCCTAAACACTGCTACCATCTGTAACACCACCAATGTGTCTCTCCATTGCCTTTCGTGACTGTCCAAGGATGTGGGAGTTAGTCCTTACAGCAATCGCTGCAAGAAGCTGTAGTGCAGGTTCTCAAGCGTATTTGTGGAGCAGGTGTTTGGGTAAATTTGCGGTCACTTGGAGACACCACAAATTGCCACGTTGCTTTACTGCATATCCTTTTTGTACTTTGGAGAAAACAATGCCTGGAGAAAGGATTTCTTCATGTAAGAAGCCATGGTTCCACAGTAGGCTTTGCATGGAGAGAGGTGCTGAAGTGCACAGCAGGGAGAGAGCTTCTGTCTAGCAAAGGTTAATCCAGAGAGGGATTTATGCTGTGAAACCTTAGTTACACAATTACCAGCTCACTTCCTGACACGGAAAATGTTTTTGAACACAGACAGAATATCAGATTCCCTTTAATGGTACCTTTCTGGCCTGGAGTTGCTGCTGTTGCTAGATGCACACTTTCAAAACAAGACATCCAATTCATTTTCATACCAAACGGATACAGACAAGACCTCTGTGTTCACAACTACCGTGGATATCTTAAGCAAACACACACATTTCTATCCTTACCTCCAGTGGCAGAGTTCAGCCTCCTGAACACCCACCTCCTTATCTCACTTCCGACCACCGGCATCTCTCACACCTCAGTTCTCCTCCGTCTGATGAATAAAAGAAAAAAAGAAAAAAAAATAGTTGTGCTTCCCTGCTTAACATGGCTGTTTGGACAAAAAGTGCAGGGAAAGGTATGAAACCTTGCAGACCAGTAGACATAGGGGGCTACGTAAGATTAAATATAGCTACAAAACAAACACTAGTGACATGGACTATGGCAGATTCTGAGCATCATGATGTTCTAAATGTAAAAGGAAGACATGGTGAAGTGTTAACTCGTAAATAAAAGAATTAAAACTTCTACTTTTTAGGAAAATTGAAAAAAAAAAATCTGGCTGAAATATACAATTTCTTTCAAACAAGAACTGCCCGAAGGTAGTAGCATAGAAATTCCCATTTTCTATAGTTTCAATGTGAAAACTGATAACTGCACACAAATTAGTAAGTTAAAAAAATGGCTCATAAAATAACTGCTAAAGATCTAAAAAATGTTCATATTAAATTTATCGGATTTTTTTTTTTCTTTATTTTCATCAAAGCCCTTGGTTGTACTTCACCCGAACTTGTTCATCTCTCTAATCTTATCCTTGGGGAGGTAAATGAAACCAAATGCATTGTTTCTGGTTGATGAAGCACTTTAGCCTCCCTCAACAGGCTCATCTTTCCATTAATAACACAGTGCTATCTCTAACAGAAGACTATATTTTCAAACGTGAAAACAAAAAAGAAAAAAATCAATGCATAGGTGACATTATTTGAGGAAGTAAATAGAAAATAAACCTTTCTGCTAATCAAATAGAAACAAAGCAAAGCGGCGTGAGAGTCAGCAGTTTGGAGCCAGATCTCCATCCCTTTGCGGTTTCTGGTGTCTGCAGGTGTCTCTAGGTTTTTACTCTTTCTGTCTTTACTGTTTTGTTTTGGGTTCCTTTTTTTCATTTTGAAGTCTTTCCGGGGCTAAATAAGACTTATGGCAGGCTTATGTTCTAAATCGGCGTATTCTTCCGTCAACCTGGATATGCCGCGTTTCCTGCTGCTGGTGAACCTCTTTAGGAAGAGCTGTGCTCGCTGCTGGGTGCTGCGGTTGGATGCGGCCCCTTATTAAAACTGGGAAGAATTGAGCCCTGATCCATTTGTGTTTGAAATGGCTGGAAGTGTACTTTTGTAACCTTGTGGGAATTTAAAAACATTAGCCTAATTAAAATTGTTGTTGTATTTGTTTTGTCAGGCTCTCCCTTTTATCTGCATGATAATGATTTTGCCTCATCAGTTCAAGAAGTGTCTGTGGGTGGAAACAGTGAGTGATAGATTCATATAATGAGGCTCTAAATGACTACAAAAGACTTTACATCGCTGTGAATCATCCATCTACAGTGCTGCATTATTCAGAAATTAATGCAACCCTATAAATGAATAATGATTTAAATGTACTTTTAAAAATTGTTAATGCTTCAGCATTTTCTCCTTCTCTACATAATCAGAAAATTGATTATGACTATGACTAGACCTATGTTCTTAATTTAACTTATGTAATGGTAATGTAGAAAAAGTCTTGTGACAACAATGAAAATGGAAAGACTTCCAGGAGACTAGAAATGGGTTTATAACCTTCAGAATTCCCTAGCCAAATTCAGTTGACTTCAGAGGGAATTAACGCCAAAAAAAGCCTCCTCAAAGGCTGCAGGGTCTAGAGACAATTGAATTATTGTTGAAGTTGATGAAAAAGATCCAAAATAGATTAGAATATATGTCAAATAACTAAGGATAATATGACCATAGAAAACATTTTGCTCATTATTTGTTTTCTCATATTACTCTTTTTTTTAAAAACGAGTGATTAAGAGAATCATAAAGCAAAGAGCAATATCAGCAGTAGAAATAACACAAGCTAATTTCCAAACACTTCTCTGAGGATGCTCTTCCATGTAGATTATCTGATGAACAAAATAGGGTGAATGCAACCCCAGCCTTCATCACAGTGGAATCTATAAAAGGATTTCTCTCCTCTATCTGGATTTTTATTTTCAGAAAATACTGTTGGCTCACTGTCTTTGACAAAGACAACATTGATAAACATTCAAAACTGTTGAAGGCAGGGAGTTATCCTATCGATAGAGACAGAAACCGTTGTAGAGTACCGTCATACAAGTCTTCAGCAACCAGGATAAAATCAAGTATGATGTTACAACACTGGTTTCAGCATGTCTGAGATTCAAATACACAGGCTGCCCCTCCAGCCACGTCACGTACTCAGCGTATGCTGGGTACTGTAACGCAGATTATGCTCCCCATTCTAGACCTGTAAGGCTTACTCTGTTAAAGTCACTACTAGTAATCTGGTGGTTTTAGGAGGTTGGAGGATGTGACCAAGATTAGAACTGGGTCTACGCATTTTACTGAACACTATGTGAACAACATATACACGGCTTCTTTAGGCACATGTTTTAAACCAGATATCACGTAAATTATTAAATGCTCTTCTGTTCAAGTCATAACAGCAATTTTTCAGAAGCAGACCAGAGATGAGAAATTGTTCTCTTCACACTAAAACAAGTAAAATGTAATAACTCTCTCCACCAGAAGACTGTTGAACAAGGTTTCTTTCTTGTGCAATAATAAAAGTATAAAGGAGACATATTTAATGTTTCATTGAAACTAGACACTTAAAAGAATCTTCAGCCATAGAAGATGGTTTCAGTGAAGTCATCTTCCACTAGGGTTGTTTTATATTCTGCAAGTCCCTATTAAATTATCGTAAATTACTGATGCTAAAAAGCACATGAACTCTACTAAGACTACAGTCACAGATGTCCCCCTTATTAAAACCTTGTAAAAATCACTACCACTCGAGCAGCAGAATTGAGTCTGTACCAAAGACGCGGTGAAATATTGCCACCCACCTATCAAACCACTGCTCCTTCCAATTACTGGGAGTTTGATAAACTTACCAGTATGTACTTTTGTTATTACCTAATTCTGCTGATAAACTGTGATCTCAACATTTTTGTCCACGAACGATTTACTAGGCTGAAAACAATACTGCCTGTCTTAATTCATCTCAGCCAGTGAGGCTTTATTAAAGGACTAGATGAACGTTGTGACTGTGGCGTTATCTGATTCTTTGGTACGGGACCACCCTGCCTGCAATGAAAACCATTTCAGGGGTAGCCCAAAGAAATCTGCCTTACACTCACCTAGCCACTCTTCTAAACATGGAGAAACATGGTCCTGCTGCTTCATATCATATTTAATACTACAAGCGAGATTTTGACAATATTCAGACACACTAAAAACGACCAAAACCATTTTGTTTTCTGTTAGCTGCCAAGCAATATTTCTATTTCTGCAATGTGACTACTTGTATTGAGTCACACAAAATTTCTCAAGCTTCATGTCCAGGACTATATATTTTTCATACGTGGTGAAGAAGAGAGGCTAAAGTTTTCAAATTTTTATAGATTTAAAGGGAGATAGATCTTTGAATCTGTTAAGATTTTTTCCCCTTACAAGAAGAAAAATTTTGATCCCAATGATAAATATTAGCCAGCTATTGAAAAACAAGTGTCTCATCTTAACATTGGAGAGGATCTCCTCTCACAGCTGACTGAACAGTTAAGCCAAAACCACCAAAAATCAGGGTAGCTGCAATTTTCTAATTGATTCAATTTAATTTTTTTTTTGCCCCCCCCAATGTTTCTTTGTCTATTTTTTAATTATCAGCAGTAGCTTCTGACTCTAGTACTCATTAATTAGGAAAAAAGCAAATTTCTACTATTGTCTAGAAATTGTTTTGGAGTTTATTCCAAAACCAAAATATAGACTGATTCTTTTGGCATTCAGTATCAAAGAATTGAGTAAAAAAATCCTAAACTACCTCACATCTCACAAGTGCACGTGTTTTTCTGTTTTAAATAAACTCAGAACGTGGATTAAACCAGGGGATGTTCCACTTTACACAATTAACTTCGATGATTTGTATGGAAAGCATAGAAAATCTGGCTCTCCTATATTTTCAGGATAGCTGGGAACATTGCTATTACTTGTATTAACTCACACAGGAAGAGACATGAGCAATAAGCAACAAATCCAACTTATTTAGTACTTCCTGGACAGACACACAAATGGAACGTAAATCATCTGTCTTGTACTGTCCTGATCATCATCATTAAAAGCTGCCAACCTTAAAATAACTTTGTGTTACTTGTTTTTAAGAGTTCCAGGTCCTAGTTCTTGAGATCTGATCTCACAAAGTCTAGGAAATGCTTTATCTGAAACTTGTACCATTAAACAGGGATTGCCATGATTCATAAATTATTCTCTTTTGAATGTTTAAGACTGACAAATGTGCCAACTTCTCAATTTAATTAGGGAAATTCTCTGTAAGAGATGTATTTTAGGCAAATTCTGTTCTCCCAGTTTCACCTTAGGTTTCATTCTTTACATCAACCAAAGAAATATACTCAGCTTGTTCTCTCAGAAATCGTCTCGTAGATAAACCAAAATGTTTCATTTTACATATTTACATTTACCTTGAAAGATGCCTTCAATTCCTCCTCTGTCTGGCAGGGAGACCTATCGCTCTTCTGAGCTTCCCAAAAGCAGGGGAGTTAAAGGATATGAATTCATCATGATGCAACCGCCTTACACAACCACCTCACCTTCCACCTCTAGTCCACAAATTCTGCCACTGCATTTCATTCACAGAAATCTGCATGATGGAAGGGTCATTCAAATGAGGGGCAGAAAAATGATCAGGGAGGAATAAGTAAATGAATTACACGGAATGTTTAAAGTAAAAAATTCTATATAGCATTCCTGTATTAATCACAGATTTTGAAAAGAAACAGAAAATATATTTTCATTGGAAGGATTTCAGACATTAAACTTTCATTACTCTTTCTCTGCATTTTTCTTCAAGACCCTGAGACAGAGAAGTCATTGGAGCCTTATGCAGTGGCTTGCAAGTTATAGTCTGAACTATGGATTTACTACTATTGATTCATGATATAGTAGCCTAAGAGAAATATATCAAGTTGATTAAAATTACCCATTTTTATTGAATTCTTTTGTAATGAATTTTCCCCTAGCTGAACAAAAAGCACATTAATGCAATCTAAACTTCTCCGGTAGTGAAGAACCAGAAACAGCAAAATGGACAAATGACTTTGAACTTAAGATGCGTTGTCTGTTCTAATCTCAGCTATGATTGCAAAAATAATATTCCCCAAATTACATCAGATGTACATAGTTTGAATGCGTGTATTGCTGTTACTGCAATGCAGCAGCAGTATCCATGCCACACACGATAAAGTATATTATTCTGATATGATTAATTTTATAGTTATGGTTACACTTGGAGAGGCTCTTTTAGTGAGTTATGGAATATGCAGGGACTGGGATTCTTAGATATGAAAAGTGTTGCTTAAGACTAGTTCTAGAATTACAAAAGAAGATCAGAAAAAAACGAGAACTTTTTAACACAGAAAAAAAAAGATAATACAGAATTTGTAGAAAAGCTGTAATGAACGCACACATGAATGCTACTCCTTTTCTTGTCTGTGTGAAATTAGGTAGATTAATTTCATTCCCAGGTACTGGACTTTTTCCTGACTTCCCTGTTTCTTGGTTTTCATAAATTATAATGCTTTGAAAATTTCTGAACTACTGTAGCTTGAGTTTCCTAAAACTTAGTGAGCAGTAAGTGGCATGACATTTAAAATACGATTTATTATATTCCTGAATTACACATGCATTACTTTTACAACTGGCAAACCCACAAAAATTTAATAGAGGTTTTTGTCATCCTGGGTAACTGTTTAGCCAGGAATACTACTGTATTTTCTAGGACTTACAGATTTTGGTGAAATTCCTTTTTGACATATACGTTATTCCACAAACTTCAAACACCATTAGCTGACTGAATACGTGCATATGAGAAATTAATCAAAATCAGCCCTTACTAAAAATCCCTCCCTTGAAGAAATTAACAGTTACTTAAAATAAAGAATTACCAAACTGGAGATCAAGATGTCACTCCCTCAAACACCGCGGCAGTGACAGGTAGGCATGGACTAGATCATGAACGAAGTCTAGAGAGTGTGACCAAGGGCACAGTAAAAGTAAGTATTTACAAAGGTTTTTTGGGGATTGGATTTAGCCTCCTTCCCTCAATGAACAGAACTTGCGTTAAGTATTCTGCTCATGGCTTTGGAGCTCATGGGCCAACTTGAACCAAATCTGACAGCTGAATAAGGTCCAGTAACTAATTTCCCACAAATTTTGTACTGTGGGTAGCTCAGAGCAAAAAGAGAGCGCCTATACTTCTCCCCTATTCATGAGCAATGTGATTTCAAGTCTTACTCTTCCATTTAAGCACAACTATTTTCCAAAGGTTTGTAAAGGATCAGGTTTTATGAAAATAAAAGCGTGTTTCTCTAGCCCAAATCCTTGATCTGACTTCCAACAATTTTCTGTGTCTTAGTCATAAGCATTTTCTTCCTAATATTGCTATCCTTTTGGCAGTTTTCAAGAATGCTCTGTGAGATGTCTCTGGATTGTTTCTTCTTATTCTCACACTCCTGAAAATTATATTGAAGGGCATACTCTTTATTTTACTTTTTGGGTCCCTTTTTATTTTTTTATTTTATTTTATGGTATCATGATTTATCAAGCTCACGACTACGTCTCCATGCTTTTTCCCAACAAAATGTAGGAGCAGAAGATACAAAGAAAAAAATTAAATTGTTCCAATTTTGTAAAACTAGTGGGTTAGGTAAAAGGGAAACTAGGTTTTGAACAATTTTGTCCTAATAACTATTGATCCTACTGGGGAATTTCTGCAGCAACCAGCATGTAACTGCCAAAATATTCAGCAGAAAGGGATTATAGGTATATGGAGAGATAACATAATCTTCACATAAATCAGTTAAATAGTCAATCAGCCAAGAGACACAAATCCATAGGAATCCTGGCTTCATTAGCTTCACTGCTCACTGAACTACTTGGATTTTTTTTTAATGGTGCTTTAATCCTGTTAGATTTCAGAGGCAAAGCAGTTACGAGATTGAGCTTGAATCCATTCCTTCTTATGCATCATTAAACAACTCCAGAGTGAATTAATTACATCTGATCAACCCACTGAAGGCAATGAGGCCAAGAAAGGTGCAAGTTAGGGGCTGCAGAACATTTATTACTGATGACAGGGCACCAGGAAGAAAACTTTGACTTTCAGATCCAAGTGTGAGCTAAAGATCTAAGCCTGAGTTAGTAGGGCTGGTTTTAGTGAAATAACTCTTTTAATCTATAAAGTGGTTGCATTTGAAGTGGAAAAATGGAATACAGAATGCTGTGACATTATTTTCATTTTTACAGAAGCATTCTTGAGCGTGATACTACAATCTCAGTTTGATGCTTCAGGCTTCACCACTGATCTCAACTACTGTAGGACTATATTCAGCAGACAAAAGACCATACTGGGCAGGATCTCAGGAGCCCCCAACCCATCTCGATGATGCTCCAAGAAGCTACTTACAAATATAGCAGAGGTTGCAGTGACATGTGCTAATCACAGCCTCTTCAGCTATGTGCAGGCTTTCACTACATCCCCACCAGAAACTTGGTGGCTCTCACTCTCAGTACCAAAACCTCAAGGATAACCACTGCAAGTCCTCTGAACTGCAAAAGGCATGTTTCTGCGAGGAAAGAAACACCACAGATGGAGCATTGTCAGGAGGTGATAGCACAGTTTTAGAGAGCTTCACCCTTCCTTACTAACCGGACAAGGCTGTATCTTTTTTCCAGACTGATGTAAGACCAAGATGTTACTCTGCAGTGCTGAGACAGCTCTTACCTGCAGTAGGAGCTGGACCATACAGGAATAATGGTAAATCACCCACTTGGTTCATCCAGAAACTGAACCTGTATGAACAAGGCTGGGCTCGAAGCTGGAGTTAGTCAGCTAGCCACAAAATATGAGCCCTGTGGACACCTTGGGTACCAGCACAAGTGGCATGCCACACAGATGCGTAAGGCTATCTGCATCCATCTCTCTCTCAAAGAAAAGCTTCCCTCTCCTTATCTGAGCCATAAATCCATCAGGGCTGTTGTTCTTCACCCCCAGGATCTATCTCCTCCTGTCTCCCCCTCTGAACACAAAGCCTCTTTGGCAAGCCAAGACTTTTTCCTGCTCAACACAGCGAACCTCAAATCTTTTCATCCCTCCAGAGGCCAGGACTAGTGAGGAGAGCCCACGGGCCAGCAGTCCCACCAGGGCCACGTGGGCTTGCTCTAACCACTGCCTGGCTCCCTGGGGTGTCTCTTCCAGACAAATTTCCTTCTTGGTCTGCTGTAAAGTCATTACAGGAGAAGCTGGGGCTTTCTACGAGCACTACATCACCTTGCTGTTTCTGCTGTTAGGGTGCCAATAAAACTCCACACCCGGCTGAATGGTGCAACCTCTCCCTTCTGCCTACTGCACATCAGCACCTGCAACCCCACATCGACTTTGCAGTTACAGAGTATAACCGCTTTCATAAGCTTGCTAACCATATCAGTTAAAACGTTGAGACCTTTACAATACCACAATCACTGGGAGACAGATCTCAAACCTCTCTCCTTGGGCAATTAAAATTAATCTTCCTTCCAGTCTCCATTTATTTGTGACCCCTTGGTTATTGTGCCAGCAGCAGCATCGTAAATTATTTTCTCCCAACTCTTAACCCCTTGAGGTATTTGCAGATAAAAGTCCTATCCCTTTTCACCTTTCATTTTGGTAGGCTAAACAAACCATAAATTAGGTTCTTTGTTCTCCCTATCACCCTAACAGTCTTTCTCTGTACACGGTCACATTTCAATTCACATTTTTTAGCATAAATACACTGTATTTCAATGAAATTTAACTAATGGCCTGAGCTGTATTTTACATTGATACTCTAACTGCATACCTGCACAAAGACTACATCATGCAGCCCTAAACCAGTGACATCTCTATTTTATAATACCTTAGGATCTAGCAATCTAATTCTCTTTTCTGTCAAGACTAGAAAGTAGATAAGAAAAATTATGATAAAGCCATTTTGTTGGGGTTTACTGAACTCTATTACATGGAGGTATTTCGGTGTCCTTGATGCCGGCAGAGTTCACACAGCAATTTGTGTGACCAGCTCCCCAGAAGCTGTCCTTACCCACTGACCAGCCAGCTTCGGCCACATGCTGCCCAAGGGCTGCCTGCTCTTCCACGAGGATCTCCAAAATTGGGGATTTGCTCAGTTTGCACATACAGCTACGCTTCAACATAACAATATTCTGTGCAAAACAAAATGGCCTGTCTTTAGTGAGTTACTATGTTAATATAAGTCTATGACCCAGAGAATGATGGGATACAGGCTGCTGACAAATTTATATATGGAGCCTTCCATCTCTACCATCTCAATTTATACAGAAAGTATACCTAATCTTTGGAGAGTTCTTCTCCTGTATTTTGCCAAACCTTTTTCAAAATACTGCAACTGACAACATCTTTTCTCTAATAAGAAAATGTCTATGAAAAAAGTTCTTTTTTTTTTTTTCAACAAGATGTGTTACAGAATTAACAGATCCTTTCCCCTTTCTCCTCCCCATCTTCTGTCATAAATGAAAAGAAATTGAACAAATAGAGCTAGTTAAACGTATTTAGCACAGGTACCTAAAGTAGATTTTAATAGTTTCAATATTCCTAAAATACCTTTTCTGAAAAACATGTAGCTAAAAGAAATACATTAGTGTGTGGTGCGGTTTTCTTTAACATGACTCTTCAAGAAAGTATCACTACAGATCATCTTTGTTACGATGGATTTTAAAGACCTTTTGAATTCAGCTCAGGAGGGCACTTCACATCACATCACCTGGCACCGGCTGTGTACAACACTCCCCAGAAGTCAGACCTCCTGAATCTTCGCATCCACTTCACAGGATTGAAATAATTTTGGGAAGCTATCTTTAAGTTATCTTTATATACCTCGTGAATTCTTGTGGGAAGGATTAAAATTACTACACTGTTCAATACCTTAATGTAAATAGAGTCAGCCATTTTTTTGGTGCTTCAAAATCCTGTGCATCCCCACCATGGCCATTCTGGTTTTACAACTCTGAGTTGTAAAGGAGGGAAGTTTGTACAACTGGTGTAAGAGTGATGAGAAAGATACCCAAACCCATGGTTATTTCATATACGTGAGCAGTCTCACTGTGGAGTCAGGACAGGCGGAATATAAAGAGCTTTCCCGGTCTTAGAAAACGTCAGAGGTTGGTATGGAGAGACACTGGAAAGAATAAATGGCAGTTGCTTTGTAAACGTTGGAGTCACAGATAAGAAAACTGTCCTTCAAATCTTTGCTTGTCAATAAGAGTGACAGGACACGGACATTATTGCTAACTGCAATTCCAATTATTCAGAGACTTTTTCACCCCTTCAAATGTCAAGCACTATGAAGAATCCCACTGAAGTCAATAGTCCTCTTCTCTTTTTTAAAATTAAGCATAATGCAGGCCTAGAGCTAACATCAAACAGATTATCTTCTCCAGAAACTCAGCATGTCCCAAAGTTTATGCCAAGAATTTTTAATCTACGGAATAATCATGCTACTACTTGATACTGACTGACACAAAATATTGAAACAAAGATATTTTTGTGACACTGATTACAACTGTGCGTGTTTTAAACTTGAACTCTTCATACAAATACAATTATAAATCAACAAGCACATGTTTACAGAGGTTTCACTCGTTATCACGTAATGGTTAAATGATGGCACACTCAAAACTTCATAAACACCAGAAATGCACAAAATTAAAAATTGTAACTTCGTAACTGGAACTAGAAAAGACTAAAAGTAAATAAAATTGGTTAGGAAAAAAATAAAAAAGATCTGGTTAAAACTAAGTTACCAGTTACCTATGGTTTCATTACAGAATGGAACTAGAAATAATTTCATGAATAAAAAAGAACTGTAACTAAGTCATTGTTATGGAATAGTAAATATTGAGCATTACTGCTTGTAGAAGGAACAGTTTACAGTCTTTGACTAAACCTGCCATGCCTCTGCATTCACGTTAAGCTTGCTGAGTGTCGTGGGAACCAAGCAGTAGGGATAAAGTCATTCAGCAGCTAGCCAAAGTGCATTGTAAAATAAATGTGACGAAGTCTACACCAGATTAAAAACCTGCAGTGGTAGGCAGTGAAGAAGAGCATGATAAAAAGGATGCACGTACCAAGTTATTAGATTTTCAACAGGAATGAAGTTGGCAGTTATATCAGCAAGGAGATGGAAGGGACCCTGCGCCGGCGGGAGCACGGCCACTCCTGCGGCGAGTCTGCCCGCGGGTGATGATAACAGCAAGGCAGGGCTGGAACTGAGTTTAAACAGTCAAGATGTAGGTACCGGATCACATAGCAGAGTCAAAAGCTACAGACAAAAAATACCTGCCAAATTTTACAGGACAGACCAGTTAAGTGCCTGGAGGAATCTCCATCCTGTCAGTTTTCTAAACACGAGTCTGTGTTAAGAATCTGAAGAAAATGTATCTGTGTTAAATCTTCAAAAATATTACAATTGTAGATGACTATAGATCTTTTTAGCTCCCTTTCTCTGTAAACTCTGACTTCTTGTGTTCTTGTGACTGCTGTTTAAATTATATTTACTATTATTGGATCCTGATTTCCCTGTGAAGTTGCTTGCTTCCATTTCTAGATTCGAACTTAAAAAAAAAAGAAGTAAAAATACAACTGTTACTGGATTTTGTTTAACTGATCTTGAATATGTGTTGGCATGGTGCAAGGTTCATTGACTATTCAGACTTTTTCCTGAAACAGAGAAAATTGGATTTTTTTTCCTTTAGGCTAGGAGTTTTATTTATGGATGCTGGTGAAAAAAAAAAAATTTAACTGATGTTCAGTGGTTATTATGTATGTGCTCACAGGGCCCCTCCTCTTACCAAAAAACCCCAGCATTAATTAGTTAATCTTGTATAAATGACCTAGATGTACCATTGCTGTAGTTGTCTAAATAGGTGGTAATGACAAGGCATTTCAGTATTTTCTTGGGAAATCAATAGTTTCGAAGTAGAAATTGCGATTTTCTGCCAAAATTAATGAATCTGCTGCTCTAGAGGTCAGGATGTCATTTATAGTGTACTGTGCAGACTGTGAAAGAAATCATTTCTCAGTGCACTTATTCACATTGAATTGTAGCATTGGTCCAGCGTGAATATTAATAGATGTATGAGCAAGAGGTTAGAAAGTATAGACTGGAACATAAGGCAACAAACGCCTGAAGTCAGGGAGATAGTTGAACTAAAAAAAAGACATTATTTAAGTGTTTGTTGTAACAAGAATAATGAAACAAAGTACGTCAAGCCCCCAGAGTGGTATTTTTTTCTGTGGCTAGCTCCCTAAGAAAGGTAAAAGAGTTATGAAACAGCTCATTTCCCCAGCTCATTTCAAATGTTGTCCTCTATCTCAAGTTGAAACAACTCCAATAAACCCTCCAGGCCTCTTCTGCTCCCAGATCTCATTTCCACGGCCTCGGCCAGCACAATAATTCTGTTGTTCCAACATGTGAGAAACTGTCAGTTGTGTTATTTACTGGGACACGGTGCCCATGCTGGAGGCTGAGGAAGCCATCTCCTACTCCAGAGTGCAACTCCATGTTCTTTAGTTACAACCTGGAATTATCCATGTTGTAAATCCCACTGGTTTCATCCCAGAGTTACCTGTTGTATGATGAAAGAGAACCCAAAATCTAGACTGCATTGCACAAGAACATCACGATTTTGTAGCTGAGGTCTGCATATTATTCTCTATGAATTATTGTTAAAAGAAAAGGCATGCACCTAACTGCAGTAATTTCCAGAGTCGGTGGCTACTTTAAGTTGGATTTTAAATACATTCCTCCATTTTAAAGTATTCTTCAAACTTTCCGTAAATAAAAAAAGTTTCCCTTGTCCCTAGGCATATTTTCCCAAGGTTTCACAGCTCTAATTATTATGAGCAATATCTTCATGGTCTCCTGCTACATCGCTCAAAAATATAACAAAAAAAGATCTATTTTGAAAGTTTCTTTGAACTTCATAAGTCGATGATTTCTTATGTAACTGCAATAAAACCTCTGGGAAAGAACCTATTATGAGTACTGTGTCAGCAATTTTAGCTTATTACAGATGGCTTGCTCCCCTTTCCACATAACTATTTAATGAATTTAAACTACGGATTGTATAATTTCATAGCCGACAGCAGCCACGAGCTTTTACCGGGAGGTTTTTAAGGTGAGATTATGGACCAATTTAGGAAAGGAATTTAATGAAGAAGGTAATTCTTAAATGCAGCTGAGCAGCGTTTGACTTCAGCCATTTCAGCGGGAACTCAGCACCAGACAACATCTTCCAGAAGCCGTTTCAGGGATCCTACAACACCCTTCAGCGCTACGGTAGCACACGGGAGATGTGTTGAGGACGTCGGCCGGTGCCAGCCCGGCGCGGAGGCAGCTGCTACCAGAAGAACGAACTGGGGCAGCGCCAGCAGCAGCGGTGCGGACCTGCTATGCGACACAGCCGTCCTGGGAGGCAAACGTCTAAATGCTCCGCATTTTCCTTTTTTTCAGGTGGCTGGTAGGAGTTTCAGCAGCTGGTAATGGTGAACCTCCAGGAGAAGCTGTTAAAAGGCAGCAGATTGCCTCATTCGAGCGTACTGGCTATTATATCTCAACAACTGGATGTTTCCTTATTTCGTTGTTTTTAATTTCTTAGCCGTTTTCCAGCCAATTATCCTTACATTTTAAAGCAGTTATTACAGGAAGTATTCTCTGTCCTCCCTTCACTCTGTTATGAAGCAATTGTTAGTGCTCCTTGTTAGAACAGCAGTTATCAATAACACTATTTATATCCTTATGGTGTGCCCATTTGCCGCTCAAAGTTTAATTGTACTAAGAACTGTAAATAGCATAAAACCAAAACAAAGCAGCTCTCCATCTCCCTCTCTCCCTCTCCCTCCCCATAAAAGAATCCCAAACTGTTTCCCACAGAAATCTTCTTTCTAACGTAATAAAAAAAAGCTGATGAAAGAAATACAAAAGTGAGGACAGAATAAGAGTGCAAAAATTCTGTATTGACATAATTCTGTACTCACAATACCGTCGCAGGCTTTAGTATCGTTAAGAGGAGAATGAGGTCTTTTTACAAGGTGAATCGCAACCCTCTGCCTTTCAAAACAATTTTGATAACAAACAATTGCACAAAAGACAAAGTTTTGAAGGTTTAACGTAACTTTCTCAGCATGACTTTTGTATGACACTGTTTCTGCACAAAAGTTTTGTGCAAGTTGTTGAAGATTTAATATTTGGTGTAAAGCATAAATTTGCTGTTGGCTAAAGATACAAGAAATCTTGCATGCTTAGGGTGACCTTATGCTTTTATGAATTTCATTTTGTCTTTTTTTACAGTTTTGACATTTGTGGACGTGAAGGATCAAACCAGAAGATCCAGTCAGAAGATTTTGGTTCATACCCTACACTGACATTACCTACACTGAAACAATGATCCTTTTGCTTTTGCAAAGCCATTAAAACCAAATTCACCACCAGCCACTGACTCATCTTCTTCCCATAACAGCCACATATGCAGCATCGCTGTTGGCACATACGACACATGTAACTTATGTAGCATCACTGTAGCACTTACTTTCTCAAGTAATACCAGATAGCAATTTAGAGGTATGTTCTCTGATTTATAGGAATGAGACAGAATGGATTTAAGTGAGCGTGATGTTTTTCATTTGACTAGTATGTAGGAAAAAACCTCTAAGCACTGCTGAACTGGACTGGCTTTAAGGAGCTGTGGGAGACTATGCAAAACCTCTGTGTACTCCAGGTTTCTAGATATTCTCCGTGATCAGGGATGGATTTTAGAGAAGACAGAGGAACAAGTCATGCCAGACTCAAACACCTATGGAGTAAGTCAGAAAAGAGATTAAAGCAGGGTACTCAACACCAATTGCTTAGTGGTCTGCAGAAGAACTGCTTCTCCGTCCAACACAGCTACTTTCCTAGGCAGAATGGTTTTCTTGAGTATGTTGTACTGACAGTATCAAGAGGAAAAAATTACCTGTATTAGGCATAGGTAGCCAAATGCCATCTGTTAGCCAGCCTGAAGGTGAACATTCACCACAAACTTTTTCAGGACTACAGTTTGCCTTCTGAAGGAGGCACCACTGGGGGTAAAGCCGTGCTACAGAATTTGTTGAGAGTTTTGCTATCCTGCACTGGTAAACTCTAGTTGTTCTACATTACAGATGGCCTCGTTAATGTTTTAATTACGTTGTTTAATTTTCTTTCACATTTTATTGGGAAATCACAGTACATGCCAATAAAAGAAACCAAAATATTGTGGTTTTCCAGCAAAAAATGAAAACTCAATGTCAAAGGGAAGAATTGCTTGATATCTGCTTTTCTTGTGAAGCTGTTTTCATCAGCTTAGGTTTATGCAAGGTACCATCTAAGAGTTATAGGTCTGCAGAATTTGGCCACTAGCCACAAAAATATCCTGACTATGGTGAATCATTAATGTGGCAAAGAAATAAAGTTACTTTTTACTGTCTGGTATCTTCCAAATGCCCCCATACGCCACTAATTATCTGCTACTAACCACGTGAACACACACTTGACATCTTCTTAATTCTAGCACTTGTTCCAGCTATTGTCCTTTTGCAACCTAAGTGCTAGAACCTTGCCTTCCAGTAAAGTGAGGTTAAGTTATTAATACATAATTCAAGAAAGAAGCCTATAATACCCGTAAAAGTAATTTTTTCATCTCTAGGCTAAGCTATGCAACAGCATCAGAACAAAATGGCCAAATTCCGACATTTTTGCAAACAGATAACTAAAAGCAAACAAATAAATCCATAAATATTAACATTTTAATTACATTCTAAACACTGTGATAACAACTAGATAAAAAGCACGAGAGATTTCTTCAGCAGCAGTATTATTAGCTGCAAATATTGCTGCAGTAAGTCAACAAGCAAAGTTTTATTTTTAAATATGTAATTAAAAAAGAAAACACCACATTCACCTAGGAAAACCTCAACTGATTTGAAACAGAAAATCTTATTTTGAATCAGCATTCCAGAATCCAAGCGGAAGCCCATGCCACTAACAACTCAAGAATTTGGTTTGCCTATTTCTTATTACTCCATAGTCTTCCCACAGTGAAAAATAGATTAATTTGAACTAAAGGAGAGCATACCTATTTGCATAATAGTAGCCCTGAAAAAAAAAAGCACCTTAGGACTATCAGGTATAGGATGAAACAGAAAATTAAACTAACATATACATGTTTTGGCAGTTTTTCAGCATTTTTGTGACAAAGATTCTGACCTACTTTCTGAAGCTGGTGTAACTCTACCTAGTAATCCTAAACTAGAACTGAAAGAACTTATGGTTTAAAATGAACAGTTCCTTTTGGAAGAACTGATTCTCCAATACAAAGTAAGTCTCTATGACACTTCTCGTAGTTAACCTGCACATCATTATATCTTAATTCAGTTTCTATATTGACAGCAGCATTTAATGGTAGACTCATTACTGGGAAGATACTCTCAGGTCTGTCTTTTTCTGTCTTTACGGTACCTTTTACACCCTTGGTTAGTGGATACCTCAGAACTTTAAACCCACCAGATCTCATTTAGGGATTTCTACTAAAAAGAGGGCTTCACTTGGTAAACACAAGGTAAGGCCCACACAGCTGTACAAGAAATTTAGAGAGGGAAAAATAAAGTTATGCAAAGTGTCACTAGTGAGCTGATCTTTATAAATGCCTTCTACCGTTCAAACTGTTTTCATCATGTCCTTAAAATATCTATTTAGACATACTACCTTCTTGCATTACGCTACAATATGACATAATTTCATTTATTACACATCACTGATAAAATTCAGGCACATATTAAGATGTGAGATAAAGAGATAAATTGCCTTATTTATTGAATGCTTAGTGCAATAATTAGCATTGAAAAAGATCATATGGAAACATGCATCATTAAGTATCTATCATTTTTCCAGAAACATGCCTCTGTTGAAAATTGGGATGATATGATGCTTAACCTGTATCTGCATCATTGGAGCCATTAATCTTTTCCAGGTGAAGCGGCAGTTGAGTGCCCAGTTCTACAATGTTGCTTTCTTAATATTAAAAATTTAGCTGCAAACATTATTTCTGTATCTATTCCCTGCCAGCCTGGGCGGAACTGCCTCTCCATGACCTCTGCTGGAATATCTCTTTGCTGTATCTCTCCCCACTGTGAAATTCTGCAGTTATTTTTCCCCTTGCATTTGATTCTGCTCCTCTACCTTCCTTTTTTGAGATCACTTCTAGCTTTCTCCAGTGCCCAGCCGTGAGGATGCTCCATGACCAGCTCCCCTGCCGTGGCCACCTCCCCGCCTGCAATGAAACCGGAGCTGTGCAGGGGAAAGGGATGCTCCAGCACAACCACTATAATGAAAATGAGTGGGCTGAATGAAAAAGAATCATGCTGAAAAGGAATCTAAGAATATCATGCGTGCACAAAGACTCATGAAAATACATGAAGGATTTCCCTTGATATACATTCAGACACAGATTGTGTTTACCTCTCTAGGATGTGAAGCTGATTATTCATCATCAGTATCTCATCAGTAACAGAAGTTTCAGTTTCCACCCGCATGCAATGAAAATGATATTATGATCGCATCAGCATTATTTTATTATTATTGTTACATCAAATCATCCTCCCTAGGTACATGTAAACACTTTTTTCTTCCTTCCACTGAAATAGCTCACTGGGTGGCCTCTTTATAAAATAATGAAGAATAAAGGTGTTCACATAGCTTTGTGTCAAAAACTATTCATCCATCCAAGGAACAGAATGAAACAGCATCTCTGTACACCTGTAATAAAATCTGCATGGCTGTTTTGATAGCACTAAGTCCCTAATCACATAAAAGGGAGTTAGCATCATTAAATAGAAACATCCTGAGCGGCAGTGATGGAACACATTCACCCTCTGTTGAACCCTCACAGATACACAGAAACGTAATTTTACACAATATCAAACAGAAGTCCAGTCTGTCCAATATTAAACTTAAAAAGATCTACGAGACTAAGAAGCACCTTCAAACATAGGACAAAAACCAATACGTTTGTGGAATTTAACAGAGTGAATGAATCCTTTCCATACTAATGCCAATGGGAGCTTCATACAAAAAATTGCAGCTATATAAAGTCGCCAAGATCCCAGCCTAAACCATTCCTTTCCATTGACCCAGGATCTCCAAGACCTAGATGAGTCCTGAGTAAGAGTAACAGAGTCATTGTGACGATGCAAGTCTATAAACAAAGGAGGGGTTTAGGACAGGGGATTCTGAGGCTTAAAAATGCTCTTGAGAAGCTCATTAAGGAACTGAAATTCATAAATCTCTTGAGGCAACTGATAACAGAAATTCAGACAGGTACTACTGTCCCAAAGAGCACACTTGCCTCTTTTGATAACCCTCAAAGCAGAGACTCCAACCATTCCCTATCCTGAACTGTCTCGCCAATTAACATAATTGAGCTTCAATTTCAAGACACTGTTCTGAATTAAATTAGCTTTGCTGTTGCATCTACCTTCAGGGACGTTTCTCCAGCTCTGACAATCTCCAGTGAAGCAGCATCTTTAACCCCTGTCTGTAAACCGTTTCTGTGTCTTTCGCTACCCTGGGTTAGAAGCCTTTTTTTCCTAATATTCAGTGAAAATATTTTTTCTTGAAAATTATCCACCCTAATGTATCATTGTCTATTTTTGTAAATGCCCTTCATATATCTGACAGCTGTCCTGCAACTTTCGCAAGACGTGACAGCCCTTGGAATGTGCATTCAACACACGAAACACCTTCTGCCAACTAATACCCGTGTACTGTTTCTTTCCATGCATGTATATGCATGAATTCACAGGCACACATACAGCCTAGAGACTAAAAATGAAAGAAAACTTGTTTTACGAAGCACATCCTTGTGTTCAGACTGAGAACAATACTTCATTGTTGACATTCCAAGTAAGTTGAAGAGCTCAAATATGAACAAGTCTAAGAAATGCTCAATGCCTGTCACTTAGAAGCTGCCTCCGCAAAATACACAAAAGCATTCCTGAGAAAAGTTTTCTATTTGGACAGGAACATCAACTGGATGATCTACTGTAATTTTTTTTTCCCCATAACATCTATGATTTTTTTTTGTTACAGGTTTATATCCAAATGCAAATTCATTATTCTAATAATAAAAGCAAATAAATAAAAGTGGTTTTTTTAGACTGTAACACCTAAACTGTAGACCTGAAAATGTTATCCATCTATCAAGTAATAAAAACTTTTCCCATCTACAGCTATTTAGATTTTCTGGGAATGACATTTATTGGCATTTGAGTAAAGCTGCAAAAAACCAAGATGAGGAGCAGTTTGTTTTGATTGACAGAAAGGACTTTTGACTGCCCATCTATCTGAATCCTGAGTGTATATATGACAATATATCACCCAATGCCATAAATAAAATCCATTAGGTATTAAAATAGAATTAAGTCTTCAGTCCAATTTTTAACTTGCTAAACCCATTTGCTCCATTTTTTGTTTCCTTCCTTCATCAGTTTCTAGTCCATGAAAGTCCATTATGTCCTTCCCTGTGATTACTCTTAGTTTCCTTAATAGTCTCTTCAGCTTTTTAAAACCCAAAATAAATTATATGTATCACTTCTCAGTTACCTGTTATCTTGCTGACACCTTGGAGGAAAGAAAATTTCCCTTTTGGGAGCGCTGCAATTTGTCCTTATAATATCATGCTCATTATAACTCTACAGTTATTTTTCAGCTAATTTACTAAATACTGAAGTAAGGCCCATTGGTTTACAACTCCTGCGCTCAAGCTTAGCATGTATTTTAAAGATAGAGAGAACAGTGTTTTCTCTCTGGTTGTCCAGATTTTAAAACCAAGGCAGTTCAGGAAACTCCTTCTTTAGTTTCTGAAGAAACCTTGAGAAAGAGTTGCCTCCATTTCAGGGAACGTACGTTAAAAACACTGTCAGTTGTCTTTTTAGTTTTAATCTACTGAATCCCTTGGTGTGCCAAGAGAACAGAGCATAGGCGGTAGGGCTATATTCCTAGGAAAAAAGGCAATTATTACAAAATGATGCAGAATAGATTATCTGCATCTTTAATCAATAGTTTGAATGTTAAACAATGCATATCGAGCATTGAAACATGGTGTTTACTGCTTTATCCCTTGTGGAGTATAATTATATACGTGAAAGCAATTTCATTTGTTTGTATCAAGAGATACACTTGCGCAATATTCAAAATAATAATAACATGCACAGTGATGCAGACAGGATTTAAATGTTTTTAACAACTGTATTAAATAACACATCCTTTTATTATTTTAGCAGACTATCTGCATTCTATATTAAAAAAGAAAAACAGGAGTGAGCTCAAGCAGAAGTGAGAGACAGTTTGATTAAACCCCATGTTATCCACTCTTCCTCTGGAGTAAATCTGTTCATTTCAGTGGGGTTAAATAAATCAAATACGTGATCAATTAAGTATATCTCTCTCCCATCCTCTAAGCACAGGATTTAAACTCATCCTGACCTAAGAGTGCACGCTTACAGGGAGAACTGACCGTACCTGCTTGTCTCCGCACAGAAACCTGACACGTTTCACTGCCTTCATGGTTATTTTATCTAAGTATTACTCTTGGTAAGGTTTGGGGACATCAGGGACAAGGAAATCAAATAGCAGGGAGATCCACCTTTCACTTCTTGTCCTCATGGAAGTCCACTGCAGTTCCGAGCCTCAGATCTTCTGCAGCAAAGAGGCAAAATGAAAAACAAAACTCATGGATGGCTGTAGTGGAATAAGACTACGTTTGCTATTTTTTTTATGTTCTTCCTGTAGATTTTGTTACTAAAGTATACGTAGAGAATGAAAATGTCCCATGCTCCTACAGATGCCAAAAAAGAATACGGTGCTGAAGTCCCCGCCTTACCCTTTCTCCGCAGAGCAGCGATCCTCGCCCCCCTCCGCACCCCTGCTCACCAGCCGGCCTCGTGCGACTGCTGCAGGGGGTCACTGCTCCCCCTCCTCCCATCGCCGGAGCCAGACACAGAAAAGCCAAGAATAAAACTAGCCGCTGTCTTTGCAGGATTTTGATAATAGAGTTCTAGAATAACCAAGTGATCAGTTTTGACGTGCAATGCAAATCTGGAGTTAAAAATATCGTTTTCCTGCAAAGTTAATTATGAATCATTAGAAAGACTGAAATAAGGTCTCCTACCACTTTCCTTTTAGCTTTTCTGAGCAAATATGGAAAATATAAATCACTTTAGAGAACTGTTACAACGTACACGACACTTGATAACTTTTGTGGTTCTTTTTTTAAACTAGTCTAGTGTCTAAATGATTTTTTTGTTGCATCCAGAAGTACTACAAGCTAGAAGATGTAAATTACCTTAGTGGCTACAAATACCTTCTGCTGAAGTGTATTAAAACCAACAGGTACATAAAGAGACACACATTTCATGAGTGTGATGAAAATTTGATACTTGCATTGAAAAACACTCATCAGTTACAACAAACCAAAACAGAAAAGAGAAAAGTAAAGTATCTCTTCCCAGAAAGTAGCCCTTGGTAAATTTAAATTCAGCTGCTTTCTAAGCTACGGCATCTCCTTGGGCTGTAGGAGGAATTTATCAATATTGCTGAAGCTACAGAAAATTAACTTTTTTTTTTTTTTCACCACATCTTCTGAAATCCAGAAAGAGGTATTGCTCTCTTCTTCCCTCTTTCAAGTCACTCAATAAAGAACAGTGTTTCAAGAGAACCAGAGGTTGGTTTGTTGGTGGATTTTTTAGAGAAAGACACAAGAAGGCAGAAACGGCAAGTATACTTCCCTCTATTTTCTTAGCACCTCAACTTAGGTCTCTGAGGAATCTTTTTCTGCCCTCAACCGTACCCCCTAATGCTTGAACATTTAAGTTAAAGTTTCGCTGTGGGTGAAGAGGGAATTGAGAGAAAGGACAAGGGGAAGAAAGAAGGGGGATGAAAAGTCAAAGGTGTTTAAACTTCCAGGAACATACTAAAGGCAGAAATGGCAAATTGCTACATGTCTCTATATACACAGCACGACATCGGTAACCTGTGACATTCTCAGCCACAAATATCAGAGAGGCTGAGACTCAAGGAATTTAAAGGATTAGAGACAGGTAAATAATTCAAGAGCATATCCACAAGTACAGGAGAAAGAACATAGTACGAGCGAGACACGGTCCACCGAAGACCAGCTGAGTCCGAGCCCTTCCCAGGTGAGCACGCTACTCCCTGACAGCCCTGGGCACTGCTCCCCTCCTTCGGAGTGCTTCTGCGAAAACGCAGCGCTGGTACGGATGGGACCCTGTTACCAGCACACACAGTCGGAAGCTCACAGAAGCAAATCCACTATATAAAGGCGGTATTTATGGCAAAAGACACCACTGCTTGCCTATACTGACAGCAAAAGACACCACTACTTGCCTGTATTTACAAAACAAAAAAGCAGTATTTGCATGGGAATGTCTGCAAACTATCACCTTCAGTCTATGGAGTAAAGCGGGCAGGAGGTGCTGAGCAAGACCGAAACACGTTTAACTCCGCTCTTCCAAACCCGCCCGGTACTTCAGCAGCACCACGTCAGAGCTCAGGGGCTGCTCTAGAACCAGCTCGCACCTAAAATACCCCGACGTCACGACTTTTCGAGCGGGGAAGATGTCACGGAGTCAACCGCCACAGCTCGTGGAGGTGTTGCTCCACAGAGAGAGCTTCCAAAAGTCTGCCTTGGGGCGAGGCAGCTCCCCACCACGTGCGTGGCGTGGCTTTCTCACCTTGCGTGGCAGAGCACTCTCCGGTGCTCCCCCAGCTGCCCCTGCTCCGCTGGGTAACGCTCCTGTGGGGATCGGCAAAGGCGGAAAGCCTTTTTGCTTCTTCTCCTTCCAGCATTACGAATGCACATCGAGACTTAAAACACGCTGTTCCAAAAATATAACCTGTACCCCTCTCAAGTGAGGCGATTAACATAACTTGTTGACTGATTTCCCTTACCATGTACCTGAAGCAATGTTACTATATTAAATATGCTTCAGTAAGTACTTGTCTCACTCCCAGGATAAAATATCATTTTAATAACCTCAGCAACAAGCACGATACCTGCAAAAACCACATGACGTGGAAAGCGGCACAGGATGAAGACGATGCTGCACACTCCTCGGCGGGTACAACTTCTACCAAAAGCACAGAAAAGTGGAGGAAGGGGATGTCTGACCCTGCCAGACATCCATGGGAAAGACTGAACTAAAATGGCTCGGTTGGGCGTGATTAAACCCTCTGACAGACCCCGGGAGCCGAGAGCCTTCTGTCATTCTTCGCCACAAACGACTGAAGGGACAGTTGATTAGATAAGCTTAGAAGAAAGCTTCGGCTCCCGAGTTCTGAATAAAATTGTCACTCACCTGGGTTTCCCCTTTCACTCACCGTCCATCCGTCTCACCAGCTGCTGTTCCCTTCCAAACAGCCCCAGCCCTTCGGCAACTGGCAAAATCCCTTTGGGAAGTACTGAGGACACGAGACTTTGACACGTGTGAATTGATTTAATGTTTAGCTCTATTAATTCATACTTGTCACATTGGGGTCTCTTATGTCACAAGACATTATTCCTCTGGTTTATTCAAACAATTTTTTTACCTCCTTGTGGGCTTGTTTCCCCATTTTATTTTTTGCTCTGGTGCAGTTCCTTTGATTTTAGCAGGACTGTTGCAACATAATGCAAAATCAGGATCAAATCATGTTTTATTTACATTGAAATAAAAATACTAGTCATTTTTTTAAGAATGCTGTACTCTTGATCAGAAAAAAGAAGTTTATTTTTCCTAGTACAGGCCTACAGATTGCACCAGTAAAACATCCCAGCATGAATGGAATGTAGACACAACTTCTGTGAGGTGTTAACAGTAAGCCAGGAGTTAACATGTGCTGACAATATACTTAAAAAGCTGGTTTCTCTTTACAGACATAGATAAGCCATTCTGGATTTCCTTAATTTCTCAGTCAGCTTCAAGCACAACACAAAGATAAGTAAGGCTGTCCTTTCCTTTCCCACTGTCAGTTCGCATTTACTAATTTATAACGAATAGTTTACCTTTATTTAAATGGAAATTACCTGCCTCAAAAACTAGCTTTAGTGTGAGCTAGAAGCTGCTGTAGCTCCAGCAAAATTAAAGATAATTTTATACACATTGCTGCTGCTTTTTTTTTTTTTCCCCCTCAGTATGGTGGTCAAGCACACTCTTATTTAAAAAAAGAAAACCCAAACCTTAGCTGCCATACTAACCACTGGGAATATAAGAGTGGCCTGAAATAGCAAACAGTTTTTAACTGAAATTTCATTTTATCATGTTGTAACACCTACTTGTTCTCAGGAGTAAATTACCTGCAGAGATTGTATTAAAGAATTTCTGGGCATTGTATTGAAGAATAATAATGGCAATTTCATAGTGATTTCACAGTATTAAGCATGCACCACACAAGAACACTATCACAGCAAAATCCAATTTGTCACTTTTCCAACACTGAATTTTACTTCTCTTTGGTTTGCAATTAGTTATTACAGAAGTTTAATCAAAGTCTCAGTTTCTTCTTCCTCTTTAGATATAGCACAGTCAGAATAAGATGTAACCAATAATTAAGTAAATTGGACTTGGCTTAGTACACAGGAAATTAAGAATAATTCAAAAACATTATCCATTAGCAACTTGTATATTCATACAGTACTTTAGTTATTTTTAGATGAGATAATGTTTAAATATGTGATTAGCAAATAAAAGTTTTTTTCAGGTCTATCAGAAAGATAAATTCTTTTACCTGCATGTAGAGAGGGCTGCACTAGGATTTTAAGGGAAGCTGTTGTTTGTGTAAGTGGAGATTGACCTGAAGAAGAGAAATGTAAATGGGAAAGCATTACAAAATCACAGTATGAAAGAATGATGCAGAATCTTTTCAAAAGAAGAAAAAGCATCACGGATATAGTGAGAATGGAAAGAGAAATACCTAAAGCAACAGGGAAACTAAAGACAGATTTGGGCCTTTCAGACCCTACAAGAGTGAACAGTAGGACTGAAAAAGAGTATTTCAAATAAAAATTATGTAGCAAACACTAAGGCAATGTTTGGCTGGTTATAGTTCCAAGCTTTCTTTGCAAAAATGGAACCTGGTTCAGCAGCCAGATAACAAAGCTCACAAGTGCCGTCCAATCAATTCAAACCCCGTTCTGCACGTAGAGAAGTTAAAAATTGAAGTGTAACTTTGAAATATACATGTAAGACTTTTGTCAGAAGGGATGAGAGTTGGAAAACACAGAGTCACTGAGTTAGGTGTTCTGTCAGGAAAGGATGCCAACAGCTGTCCCAACTGCTGCCACTTTCTCAAATGAAGGAACCCGATATTCAAAAGGTAAATGTGGTACCTGGAAAGCTCTCCTCAAGATGGACACTGGCACGTCTCCTAGCAACTCAGCAAGTGTCACACTTTGGCAATGTTTTCTCCAGAAGGAAAGCAAAAAAGTAGTGGCGGAAGAGTTGTAATTTCTTCTACTTTTCACCCTTTATTTCGTACTGTAGACCAGCGGTTGGATCAGGCACTAAGGAAATAGAGGGCTCAGGTTCCAAGGCTTCCCCAACCGTTTCTGACCTGAGTTTGATGGTGCTTTCTGAGACGCTTCCGTGGGAGGACACCCTCCACCCAGCGCAGCCTGTAAACCAGTGAGCACAGCTCCCTGGGAAAAAGGAACCGTGCCCACCCTCGCCTTGGCAGACCGTTCAATCACTGCGCTTTTAGAAAAAGTTGTGCGCAATCACCTACATTTTCTGCAGCAGCAGTGATTGGAAAGAAAGCTACTGTAACCACAGGGAAGTTGGTCCTGATGGCTGTGCTCAGTGAATGACTTCCAGTGACACTAGGCAATGGAAGAACGTCTCATTTCTGGGTCAGGTCTATGTGACAAGCTGTGTACACCAGAGTGGTCTTGGTGTGCACAAAAGTGTAATTCCAGGTCCCCCCAGAACTTGAAAATCACAGGGAAGGTACCCAGTTTCAATATATAAATGGTAACCGATGCATTTTGCAGCTAGCGGTTTTTGACTTGAATACTTCAATTCCACCTTAGCTCTGCTTTAGGTATCAGTTCTTGATATTGACTGGAAATATATTGGATTGTGCTTCATAGAATATTCACTCAATCACTGAGGAATGGCATTCTATGGATAAAAATAGAAATATTTAATTAACATCTCCATAAAGAGAAGAAGTGTTTTGTGCGCTCTCTGTTTTGCCGTAATGGTTGGCAGATGAGAAGGCTACTCTTACATTTAGAGCTGCTAACTTTGCTGTATATTTGCTCAGTATGTATGAAACCAGACTGTTCATTACGGAGTTCTGCTATTTCAGTCCAATTCATCCCCATTTTCTCTTTGATTTCTCCTCTTTCTTCAATATATTAGTTTTTAGCTGAATGAGTCCGAGTTGTCATTTGGAGTTTCAATGCCACATCTTTGATTCATGTGATAAAACAGCAAGTGCAGCAGACAACATCAAGAACTGTCTGCAGAAATGGTGATTTACTATTGCATTGCTTTGTTCTGAAAAAGATACTGAAATGATGAAACTATGACACTCAAAGAAATCCTGGACTAGATTTTCAAAATATTAGACCTTGATTTAGAATATAGCTACTGAAGTTTCATCTTCAAGTACATGGGCACACAGGATGTCTCTAAACAGAGTTCATATCCAAGCCACTGCTGTCCAAATTGTAAAAAATGATACAATCTTGTGGTGGTACTTCACCCCCTCTCCTTCCCTAGATAAATAATTTGCAAGGAACTGAGGACTGCTAACTAAATTCCTCTAGAAACTTCTGCAATTAAAACTATGAACTGAATTTTGGACCTTCTGTGATGTTATAAAAATAATAAATTAATCAGTGTGCATCTTATATGTTATCTATTCTATCATAAAAAAAAAAAATTCTCCCTCAGTGCATACGAGTTACAAGGCTATATCTATACCTCTACACACCAAAACTTCAACAACAGTAAGAGAACAGTGAATTGTGCTGTTGCACAAAGTCACACTTCATGGTCACTTTACTGTATTACCACTTTATTCTAAGGGTAAAATTAGTTAATATGGCATTAGAAACACACCAAATATATGAAAGTTTAAGTGAACAGAATAGATTTCATTAACAAATTCCAATGCAGTTTAAAATTACATAAACAGTGAAGTTCATAAACACAGCATTTTAACCGATACTGCAAGGTCAAGGATAGAAACAGAGGACCAGAAGCCTACAATTTTGTTTTCATTGCTTATTGTAGTTTTGATGCTAACATTCTTCAGATTTTTATGACACTGACTCGTCTTTTATTTCACGTGGAAAACACAGGTAGGATTTAATTGTCATGATTATCCTGAAAAATGAATACTCACTTAAAGAAGAAAGCTATTATTATAGCTCACTTGGTCAGCTGAGTTCAGAGTGTGGGAGGATAGCGAGTCAAGGCAATAGCAAACACTGCAAGAAGGGAGGGAGAGTCCACAGTGTATTGTGCAAGATTGAGTGCATCTGTCCTGCACAACAATAAAATGCGAGAATAAAGTGTAACACTGGCTTACCTCAAAAGGTGGTCCAACAGAACAATACCGAGAGTTTTATTCCAGAAATATCCACTGTCCTCTCTGGCTTGGAATTGCAAGCAAGCATTTTCACATTTCCAGATTAAAAATAACTACTGAAATGTCAGAGCTTGTAGCAGGACATAAAATCCAAATTTCACTCTGATGGTTTGAGGGTTATTTGCAGAGAAAGGTTAATTGTTGATGGGTATAAGAACCCATGCTGGTACTGACAGCGATACCAATATATGCATATCTAATCTCTTTCAATTGGAGTCCATAAAAAAATGAGATAGATTCTTTATTAGCTAAGAGAGACTAGTCTTTTTTTAAGTCTTCTTACATTGCTATTAAAAAAAGCCCTACACAAATGTTTGCTAACAATAGTCTGCACATACAGGATTCATGTATTTACACAGCATAATGGCTGGTCACTGGAGCACAAGATGATTTTTATTTTTTTTTTAGTTCATGCTCAACAGTAACGTGTTTTCGTTTTAATAAAACAGTGTGTGTCCCTGAGCGATGATTAGTATGCGAATTTTCCAAGGTAAACTTTCCTATTTGAAGAGAATCACTTAATAGCTCTCTCCATTTTACTATGCATTACCTTCTCTTTTTATACCACTGCTGTCTCCTCCACTGCATGACACAAGCAGTGGAAAAAACCAAGCAAAAAGTATCCTCATAAAAAAAAGATTGCCAAGGGATATCAAACGCACTTTGAAAGCCGTTATCTCCTAAATGTGGATACTCACTCAAGTGACTTTGAGACTCAAGAATTTACGTAGCCAAAATCTGGCTCTATACGTGCATTAAAAACCAAGTTATAACCACTTGGAAAGGCTATAAAGTTTGCTTTTTTGCAGTTTCAAAGTCATCAATATTGAGTCAGTGCACCACTGCAGAGATGGGGATAGGGAATCAGCAAGTGGCATGAGCAGCAAATGGGTGAGGCAAACAAAATGTGTAACGGCAGATGTGGGGAGCTCAGTCTTTGATGTCAAACACACTCATGTCTGAGGCATTTTATTTCCCTGCCAGTTTCTTTGACTGTCTGTGTTTTGGGGGGTTTGAATACCTGAATGAAGCAGAGCTGACAAGCTGTTTTGGTAGGAGGCTGGGGTTGTTACCACCACAAAGAATTGCAGCGTTACCGCTGCCGAGTCTTTGATCAACTTGTTGCGTAAACTTTGAGTGATTTGTCAGTTCTTTCTAGCATGGAGATGGAGTGAATCTTAGAGAGAGTTAGCAGCTTGTCAAAACTGTGACTAATGAACAAAGGAGTCCGAAAAATGACTAAAAGTGACTCTTTTCTGTGGCAGCTTTGCTCCACGTCAGGTGATGGCAGTGGCTGCGAGCTGGGGATGTGTCATGTTTTCTTCACTTCCTTTCTTCGCTGTGTAAAAAGGAACAAGGACAGGCCTGGAGCAAGGCAACCGAGTGAGATACTCAGGTTTGGGAAGCACTGCTAAATCATTTTGAGGGACCAGCAGCGCTGTCTGTGTGTGGAAGTACTCGAGGATGAGCACGAGAGGAAAAAACGAACGCGAGGCAATTACACGGGCGTTACGCATTCAGTCAGTTCCAGGTCATCTGGTGAGCACCCTGCCCAGCAACCTCCGAGGATGTATTTGGAAAGAAAGGAGAAGTTTCCAGGACATGGCTGGGGAGGGCCAAAAGGCGCAGTACTGAGATGCTCGCGCAGGCGTGGAGGTACACGCAGGCAGGCAGGAACGCATCGCGGTGCCTGTGAGATGCCATACTGCAAATGGCGATAGCCCTCAGTGGGGACACGACGGCAGTGGGATGGTGTGCTATGTTCCCAGAACTAAAAAAAAAATAAATAAATAATAATTAAAAAATATTCCTTAGCCTAAATGGCTGTAGATGACTTTAGAGTAACTCTGTAGCAGTAGAAGATGAATATTTAAATGACTTCTGTGGCAATATCTCAACTCCTGTAAACAAAGGCAGGCAGAAGGCTAAAGACTGGAACATGAAGTAGTGGCTAGATGAGTGACATAAGTGGATGGTTTTGGTTTTGAGGTTATCAGTCCATCTTTGCCAAACAGATATGGTATAATAAGGATTGATTCAGACTGAAAAACCTCCTAGGAGGCAGACTGCTTAGAGATGTACAAAACCCATACAAAGCTTGGTACACAGAATGGTTTGAACAAGGAATGAATGAATAAGCCCATTATGCACAAAATCACAATGACAGAAATTAAGCAAAGGCTACAGAGCACTTCAGGTGCACATATTCCAGTGCTAGGAGCTTAAGTAATGTGATCCATTTTGTTTCCCCTCAATGAGTATTTTTGACCTAGTTGGTTTTAGTAAGTGCTGGTGGAAAGTCTTCATGGGAATAGTGAAGGTCATTGATTCAAATTTATAAATTTATAATTTAGGAAGGATCAGAGAGCCAAAAGGAAGAAGGAAATAGAATCTTGTAACTCACAGCTCTTAAGAAAATGCCCCTACATACTTATCGAGCAATGTGCTACCACAAGATGAGTACTACATAGCTGCTGTTCTTTAGACACCAAATCACATAAAAGGAGAGGAAAAACATAATCACCAGTTTATAAACTAATAGAAAGTTCTTGAACAGTACCATAAAACCAGACTTGATTAAATTAAGTAAAATTGGCTTACAGAGTCAAAACATTGCAGCAATCAAAAGAGAAAGACAAAAAAATCGTAGCCTGGAAGGAAGAGATCATTCATCTCAGCCTATTGATATGCAAAGAGTTGAGCAAAGGGCTGAACAAGTAGGTTCCAGGACTGGACATCTGGATTCCCAACTTCCTGCAATATCAGACATCAGATCTGGATTATAAACCACAAAGCATAAGAACTGGTTCAGGATTTTTCTTGTAGTTTAGTATTTAAAATGTTTCTGTCCATTATGAATGAAGCCTCAAGCAGTAAGCTGTATTTGTGATTAACTTTTTTAGACTGAAGGTGAAAGTGCCTCCAATAATAAAGAAAACAGGTCACATTAGAAAAATAGAACCAAGCCTGGAAAAAAAATGATGTGGAAAGAAGCTTGGGAAGCAAAAGCGGTTATACGGCATATGTGACTGTGAGAAGAAACTGGTAACCAATGTAATGCATTTGAAGCAGAAGCTGGAAACTGGAAAACTGATAGGGAAAGGTCATAGGGCTAAGCTTCTGACCCTTAAAAAACCATCATAGTTCAAACTACAATATCCTTCCCAAAGTTCAGAAAACTCTGTAATGTGTGGTAGAGATGCAGGGAATTCCAACAATGGGATTTCTCCTTTACTAAGTAGACAAAAATGGTAGAAGAATTAACAGCGATAAATTCACTGTGTAGTAGCTTACCTGTTATTTTGCTAAAGCCAAGTGATTTACTCCGTGAGATGATGAGTCACTTTCTTTCCAAAAATGAATTGAAGGTGCCAAGCAGCAGCTATTAAATATAGGCATCATAAAATGAGGAGGACCAAAATATGTTCCTTCTGTAGGTTTCAAACAAGTCTTGTTTATTATCATTGACTTTTGATGCCTATTCAAAAACTAGAAAATTTCTGGATTAGCAAAAGAAATACCATGTTTTGCCAACCTATAAAGCAGATAAACAGAATGACAAAGTAATTATATGATTATGAGTCTGACAATAATTCCAGGCCAAGTAAGGGAATGACTGATGCAGAGCTCATTAAGCACAGAACTAAAAAAGTGTAATTAATGCCAATCACACTCAAGTTTATAAAGACTAGATCATTGCGCAGCTAACGAGGTGCCTCTTTGTAAGATTATAGGTTGATTAACAAAAGGTGAAAACATAAGAAACATTTATTTTGAGTCCTGGCTACTTCATTTAAAAAAGCAAAGTTAGAAATGAACATGGTAAACAACAGAAGGAGCTCAATTATCTCCCAAGACTAACAACTGTCAACAATCAGCCAGGATGCGATTGCCCAGGGAGTACGTCCGAGAGGCTCTTTGTGGGTCATCACCACGCACGAGGTAGTTTGGACCAACATCTCTACAAGGCAACAGGAGCGGGGAGGGAACACATGCAGCACAGTTCCTGTGACTAAGCCGGTGAGTGGTAATTTATTAAGGCACTATAAATTGATCACTTACAATGTTTGCCCATATTCATTTGCTCTCTATTCCCCATCTCACCTTCCCTTTCTGAGCTCCCTATAGTTTATCTCCTACACATGTCCCAGTTTGAGCGATGCATCTACATGTTTATCAATCATGTTCACTTGATAAAGTCTTCCAATTTGTTCATTTTTAAATTGTTCATCCTTCAATGTGTTACACTGCACTTCATCCTCTTAGATTTTAAATAGTGTCTACTATTTATTTGTCAAATGTCATTCAATAACTTCTCTGTGATATTGCTGCCCCCCTCTTTTTACAATATATCCCATTTTTTCAACCAATTCCATTAGCATCCTCCCATTTTTCTCCAGAGGACTAGAGAAAACATCAAATAAGATCAGTTCTTAGATTGATTCTTCAGAAATTCCACATTTGAGTCTCGCAGTGCAAACCAAAACAAACTTAAAAGCCTACCAGAAACTACATGGTGAACAAGATTGAAAATGTATTATTCAGGCCCGCGGAAAGAGATAAGATTCAGGTTTTGGACACTGGTATAGAAAAATATACTTAAAACTAGAGACATTTTTAAAACAGTGACCTGAATTAATCATGATGCTCTAGTGATTATTTAAAGCTGAAAATATTCTAATCCAGACAATACTTTCTAAATGGCATGAGTTAATTTAAATCAGAAAATTAAGTCATGGCTGCTGAATTACACGGTAACAATAGTTTTTTCATGTTTTATGATCTATTTAGAGTCCCAACTTGATTGAAGACAGAGGCAGAATTCCTGATGAACTGAGAATACACCTACTCCCCCTATGTATACAGACTTTAAACATGGACATCTGTATACAAGCTCCTTAGCATTCCTCCTGGTTTTTGCCTCTATCTCTTCTAGAGAGTTATCTACAGCTCAGAGTGGATTTTTAATTTGATATTTGCCCTCTAATATTCCTTTTGATGCTGCATTAAGTGATCTAATGATGTTACTCACATATTGCTCCACACTTATGGTCTTTTGGACTGTCCTGAGCACAGACACCACTAATCCTTTTTTTTTTTTTTTTCCCCCAAAAGAGTTCATTTGATAAATGTGGGCAGAACCTGGCAAATCACTTACAGGACAATTTTCAGAGAGGTTATGACTTCATCTCAGTTAGAGTTGTACGTGAGCACCACCTTTGATAATTAGACCTTAGGATTTCTCAGAACACATAACTGTCCGGTAAAATCAGTAACATCCATAAATCGGAACCTGAGGAAGTGTAAAATTGTATGTAATGTCTCGCATCCATCACCATTTTACTATGCTTGCTGTTTCACGATACAGAGATATATTTTTTGAGAAGTAATGGTTTGTTCTGGACAAGAAATTTCATTAGCATACTTAGCTATTGGATGCTATTGATGTATCGGAGTCAGCATGTTTTTCCAAAGAAGGGGCCATGCTGTGGCATGAAATATGAAGCAGAAACATACTACAGAGAAATGGTTCAAATACCGAGAAGTTTGGATAAAGTAAGCTTTTGGCAGCTCTGTACCACATTTTCTTTTAAGATGCCAAAAACTTATTCTAGACAGAGCCAGGTATTAAAGATAACTTGCAAGCAGCAAAGAGCCAATTGCCAGAAACAAATGAGAGAGATGTATTTTACAAAGAAGTTGTGATATTTCACACTTATTTTTTTGCTGAACTTTAAAATAGGATGAAAGAGGTCATGGATACAGGTAGGCAATCCAGCGTAGTGAGGACTGCAGTAGAAGACAGAATCCTTCTCACTTTCTCTTTATTATGAAATAAAAATGGAGCTATGAATCATCACAGCGTAGACAAATCATCCGAGGCATCTTAAAACAGCCACTTGACTGACTGCTGTAATATCACCTGTCATTCAATAAAAAGAACTGCAGTACGTGCTTACAAGTTGATAGAAATGTGCCCAAAGCCAAATGGAAACCCTTGGCTTCATCAAAATAACATGATTTTAGAAGTTCCTCAATTAAAACATGTGAAATCCCGTTAGAGCAGATGCAGTGACCTTTGTGAAAGCCAGGTGGGTACTGGCACGACAGACAAGATCAGGCCAGATGGACAGAGGTTAGAGCCAAAATGACTGCAAATGCATCAGGGATGGAGCTGCAAATCAGATGCAGCACCTGCAGGGGTCCTGGGTCACCCGAGAAACACTTCACTCAGAACTGCTGCCAAGTCTAAAAAGTTTAGATTGGAAACAAAATGGAAAAGCAGTTATTTATTGACAACGCATGCTTCCCAGACTTCCCAGCTCATAAAGCCAACACAGCTAAAGCATGCCAGCGTCACATCACAACCGATCTGGAGGCCCACTCTGAATTTCAGAGTGTACCACTGCCCCAGCAGAAACAGCATCATACAGAAAGCTCTTCCCACAAATGAATTCCATCCTCTGAAAAAAAAACAGATTATATGAAAAGTCATGATATGCCCACCTAAGTGTATTCACTTTTTTCCTATGGCCAATGTCTTCATCTCTGCAAAGACTTCTCTCTGCGAAAACAAATACAGCTTCTACCAGAGGAGAATATTCTGTGGGAAGTTTAGATCACATCAGGACCTTCCACCCTCATTTTAGAAATTCCACTAGGAAGACTAAAAAAATCAACAAAGGCAACTTTTGTCATTTAGTTTGTTGGGGTTTTTTTTTCTGTAAAGACGTTGATTCACACCTCTTAAAGAAATGACACTTAAAATAAATATCTGATATAGTGATCTCGCTATAAACGTCACCTCTATATGTACCGGTTTCTGGGGCTCTGTGATGGCAGAAGATTGAATTTCCATTACAACATTAAGAAATACATTTTCTTCAGTTCACTTAAGTAGCCACTCTTTGTCAGAACCAGCAGGTGATGTCAGCAACTGTGAGGCCCAATGCATACTGCAGTCAAATGAGATTTAACTGTATGTAGATTTAGGATGAGATGCTTAAATGATTTTCAGGGTTGCAAGGAACGCTTAGCCAAGAAATCTGCAGCTGTCTCCTAGTTTATAATTTAGTCAAATATAAAAGATAAAAATACGATATAACATGAATTCTTTTTGTATTCAGAAAGACTTCTGGCATGTACTTGTGGCTGAAGATACTACATGTAGCTCTTCTGTTGATTTCACGACTGTTCAGACAATTCAGCTATAAATATTTTTGTGCAAAGGTCTTTTTGGAGGAAGAAAATTCCTTTGAATCTAACAAAAGTTACAAAATCATTTTAGTATCTTATTTTCCTACTTTTTTCTATTTGTCATCACAGGTTTATCCTGTCCCAACCTTTTTCCACAACGCATGCCAGAGCCTTTGTTTTAAGCCTGTACACAAATACAAGGCTCTAAAAGGGAAGACACAATTATAGAACATAAGTTGTAGAAACTGCAATAATATCCTACAGTAACAGTCATAAGAACATTTAGAAATTGAGCAAAGAGTTTGGATTATTTTTTGGAAAAGAAAATTCTTGAACAAATCTTTTTTTATTCGAAAGACAAAAACTAAACAAAGGAACAGCGAGGGAATTCACGATCTCTATTTTTAAGTATTTATTTACATTAAATAAAGTATTAAATGTTGAAGAAAAACACCCTTTGGCAGTCATTTAAAAAATGAGGTCACTAATATTTAAAAAAAATGAATTTTGCTACAGGGTTACACCCAACATGGCCTAAACCTAAAATCTGTTAAGAGTTTGCCATCTGTTTCCTATTGCGTCATGCGCTGAGTCTAACTTCCACAGTCTGGGGGGTTTCGTTTGGCAGATGATGCACAGAAGAGTGTGTGGGGGAAAAAAAAAAAAAGAAAACGCCTTTCTGAATTAGATTGTCAACAATTACTTTGATATATGCTCTTTTTCAAGGATATGTCATATTTATAATATATGGGTTACGATATTTGCCATGAACTATTTATTAATATTTTGCTGACTAAGAAAGCTTTTGACAGAGCTATCATCTAAACCCCTGCTGAAGACAACACTTCAAAATAGCTCTGAAAACTGAAGACCATAAATTATTTGTAGCAAAAGGAACTTTACATCCTTCTAATCTCTAAATAAGCTTCTGACAGCAGAGCATGTCTGCGAGTCCTTCTTTGGAGTTGGCCGAGCGCGGTGGTGGGACCAGAGCACGCTTTTCACCAAGCCGCAGAAGGTATCTGGAGGGCATCAGGCTGTGCTGGTGGTGCTGACCTACCTCCGGCTCCCTGAGCATCCCTTCTGAGCACCTCCCGAACATCAGATTGCTGAGAATATCCTTTATCAGCTCTGCAGCTGCCCATAATTTTCCTCCTTTTCTGAACTCGTGTGCTAGTGGTTCCACTACGACAGTGACGACCCAGTTGGAAGGGCAGATCCCCAGCCTCGGTGGGGATTTCACCCAGGCGGAGCAGGTACCTGCAACCCAGCCTCCACTTTCCCTTCCAACAGTCCCCATACTCTTCCTCAACAGAACAGGAAGGGACCTGTCAGTGGCACCCACAGGTGCCCGATCACTCTCAGAGCCCAATAAAACTGCTCCACTCGACCTTGCTAAATCACCTTTCTTATTCCTTTAAAAAAATCCCTTCATAATTTACAATTTAACTGTGGTTTAATCGTGGTTCCCTGACATTCTCAGCCCTAACCAGGCCCTTAGCACTAGCCATAGAGAATAGATTCTTGTTTATTAGGTGCCTGTTGGCTTCATTCTCTCTTTTGTTCCTCATCTCCTTGTTTCTTCTCACACCGCTGCCGCCGTAGCTGTTTTGAGTCTGTTAGTGCTGGACAGAACTGCAGGTTCTGAAAGTTACAGTCACCTGCGAGTACAGCCAGTTTTTTCCCCTCTCCCACTTCTTTATTCCTCATGACCACTTGCCTCTGTAACAGAAAGAATTCTCAGCGTGAAGGGCGCGGTTGCTGGTATGTCTCTAGGTTTGAAATTACACTGGGAACATGAACAAACTTTATTTTTCAGGGTGACTGCACTGCCCTGAACACTTGTTGCCTTCGACGGAGGCCAGTTCTAATAGCTGAGACCTCGCAGAGCCACTCCTCTTCCACAAAAAAAGAATTTATACCATCTTGCCCGTAATCAGACTGAGTACATGGCTGAGAATGCAGTCTTATGTGTCAGCTCCACTTGTGTCAGTCAAAACCTATTAAGCTCACCTGTCACTTCACATGTGATCTAATTCAGCTCTCGTAATTCCCGTGCAGCCAGTTTCATCACCGGCACAAGCTTTCAGCGGCAGATAATGATATTCTGAGACATTTAATTTCAACCCTTATAAAACTGCTTAACTGGATGTATCGCTCTCAGCTCTCCAGACATCTAAATGAGCGCTCGTCGGAAACTCGGAGGAATTAAATCCACCCGACCCCAGCCAATTCACATCCACGCCACCTCAGCACCCAGCGGGCCGATGAGAGGTGGCCGCTGCTGGCCAGCGCGGCACAGCCGGCGTGCCATCCAACCGGCCTCGGTTCCCGTTCCGCAGAGGGGAAGACCGCGCCGGCGGTGGCACGGGACGTTTGCCGACGGGGGTTCGGCTGCGCGGAGGTTCTCGCGCAACGACGAGCGCTCCCCAGGCAGAGGCACGTACTGACGCGCACTGGGTGGGAAGCGCAGGAGAGCACGAATCCTTCCCGTAAAGCAGGCGCTGTTTATATATTTACACATTTTGTTACAGGTTCTTCCGTTTTTCAGTCTCGGCATGGGCTGCTGCGTGATTGATGAGGCTCAGGAGGCTGTTACAACCGTTCGGGGAGCAAGCTGTGTCTTCATTTATACTTTAATAGCTTAAACGCCAAGGCCCTTATGCACATTTGGAGGTTTTTTTTAAAACCCACCGCCACCTCGGCAACAGCCAACCAAAACAATTTAATCAACAGCACAAGAAACGGGACAAATTTTAGACAGCAGGATATATAGATATATACACACACATCACTCACATCGTAAGACTTGCATGGAACATGATGTCCTACAGTGCAGCATTTATCAGCCAGGGCCTACGTTCAGGAGCGTAACTAAATGATTCTTTTAATTACAAATGCTCTACGGTTATTCTGATATATATAAAATACCCATGTATATATATCTACACACCTACCCATACACACTGTCAAAGATTTCTTCTCGTTTCAGAAGGGCACTCATTAGTATTTAGAAATAGATTCTTTCCACCTTTATTGCTGGCCTTAAAATTGATCAAGGGAGGACACAAAAAATCTGAATTTTATTTTGAAGTAAAAAGGTCTTAGAAGCTAATATACAAAAGCTATAAAAATCCCTAATTAAAACCCCAGAGACCCCAGACATCTCTAAAAAGCACTTATCTTCTCAGAAGGTATATCTTTGTTCCCAGTATATCTGTGCTCATAAACTGAAAATAGGTGAACACACTTTCAGCTGTATAAATTATTGTCTAATATCCCATGCAACACGTACAGATACATCTCGTTCCAAAGGCATTTTTTTTCCAAATATAAGAAACATTTCCTGGCTTTCGAAAGAGAAATTTTAAATGTTGTCTTATTTACAAGCATAAATATTTCCTGGATGCAAGATGTTTAGTGGTGGCAAAATATATCAGTATTTTCTCCACCCGTTTACTACACTTCCTTCGAAACCAAATTAGTTGCAAATTCAATAAGTAAAGTTATTGGTAAGAAAAGCAAAGAAAAATGAGAACTGCTTTAAACAAAGGAAAAAAATCACAGCCTCTTATTTTCTGTGGAGATGCTAATCTCCCTCTACATCACAAAGACTTTTGAACTACGTTTCTATGGATGCTGGTGGGAAGTCAGTTTATTTCTCCTGTGTATTAAAGAGAATAATTCATCTTCCAGCAGAAAAACATATGAGTGCATATGCAAATATCTTTTCCAAATAAAAACATTCTATTAAAATTCACATTTGTGAATAAGGTAAATGTTGTGTAGCACGCAGTCGACAGCGTTTGTATAAGCAAAATGTAGAATAAGAAGTTCCAAATGATCATTACATTAATTCCATTTTGCCTTTGCTAGGATGGTAGCACAATGAAATTAGGTAATTTTCTCAAATATGTGTATTTTGCCATTATTTCATCTGCTGGCACTTCAGGCTATACCAATTTCATCATCTGTTTGTTTCTTCAGAATTTCAGAGACAGGATTTAATGAATTTATTTATGCAAAATCCTGCTACTTTCCCTTTCACTAGATTCCTTCAAAGGCCACAGATGTTAGCTTAAACAGAAAGTGAAAATATCTTTTAATTCAGACGTTTGGTATCACTTTTTAGTTTGGGGGGTTTTTTTGGCTTGTTAATACAGAAATGCTGCTTGGCAACTCATCTCCATCCTTGGAGGTTTTCAAGGATTTCAAGATTCAGCCAGACAGCTGACCTGATCTAGTGACAATTCAAGCAGTGTTCAGACAGCCTGATGGGGTAGTTGACTCAGAGCTCCCTTTCAATCAGCATTTCCATAATCTATCTTAAGATAATTGTAACATGATTACCACTAAAAACCTTGAATTTCTAGACTTTGTACTGTAAAGGCCAGAATGGCATTTTTTAGCTGCACAATTAAAATGAAGATCCAGTCCCTACTGACCAGAACTCTGGGAATTCTGAGAGGGTTTTTGAAGTTAGATTTCATCAACAGCACTTCATCTCAGAGCCCACGTCCACGAAGAAGCACTTGGTGCCTTACTGAGATCTAACTATTTCTCAGTGCCTCAGGCACGGGCTGTCCCATTCCTAAACTGGGAAGCTGTGTTGCACACAAGCTGGCCTGCAGATGGGAGTGGGAGTTTGGGATTACAGGAAATTGTTTTGTTTAGACTAGAAGATTATTATCAAAAATCTTATAACAACACAGAGCTAAGGCTGCTTAATGGTTTGCCTAATTTACTTTCCTAACTGCAGACTGGCTACATTTGTATTTCTGGACTTGAAAAAAAGGTCAAGTTAAGATATGTGTTGACTATGTAATATTATTTCAGCATTCCCCTTGATAATATCTACTGGAACTGTTTGTTCAGAGAGAAGCCATAATAAATATACAGGAGCAGATCTGAGGTGAATATGCAATTGCTGACATTCATGAGTCAGAATTTTAAATACTGGTATAGGTGCATGCCGGTGTCCTTACAGTATTCGCTGTATATAACTAAATCCTATACATAGGACTTCATAAAGGGTACCTGACAGCAATGTCTTGAAGGAATCAGAGATGGTGACATTTAGGAGTCAAGACTGGTTTGCGTCACCTAATTCAGTCCTAACTAAACAGCGAGCCTTTATGCATATTACAATGGATATGAACAACAGCTGAAGTTCACAATACATAAGTCAAATTGAATTCAAAAGTCCAGAGAGTTACAAAAGTAATGCTGAAACCAAAATGCACACTTGATGAAATACTGAAAATCCATCCAGTCCGTCATGTGCAATCATACAGGCATGAAATTTTCATATTTATATACATTTAACTTTTGAAACTACAAATTATAGACGGGGCCTGAATCCTTATTCTGTGAATTAGTTTTTCACCTAACACTGAAAATAAAATTTTAAACAATAAAGCATATGAAAGTTCATTTTTAACTCTTGTTTCCAGTTAGATAAAAGTACTCTTATTAATATCCTTTTGGTAAACCCTTGCTTTTGCCACCACAGGAGATTGTAACATTTACATCACTCGAGAATCGAGACAGCTACCAGGATTATTAAGGGCTTTCCTCCAGCCAAATTTATGAATTGTCACAGAACTTGCTGTTATTTTACATGAAATTTAAAGTAAGTGAGCCACGCACTTCTTAAGATGCTCAAAATCCAATTTTACACTTGTCTTAATCACTGCAAATCAGTTCATCACATGTATAAACTGCCATCTGCTCATCCATTTATCAAATTTCCAAACCTAAAGTCATTTTGCTACTTATGTACAGATACAGAGTTCCATGCGTGTAAGAGATTCACACGCAACTCCACCAGTATGTGATCCTTTTCCAGATGAACCAAATACCGCAGATGTACTGGGACATCTCAGGTATCACAAACAACAGTGGCATGCCCATAGCGGCATCACAAACAATGGGGACACACAACAGTGACAGTGATGTCATATCACACATTCCAGTGACACAGTCATCCCTAGAAACCACCCCAATTCTTATTAATAGAAGCTATTGCTAATCATCCAGCATTGAAATGACTGGCACTTAAATCCATATTAAGTTACCTCCTCTCTGTCGGAAATACCCACTGAAATGAATGAACCAATGGACTTGAACATCAGGCCAGATGTTCAGGGCATATGAAAGTATGTCAGGACATCAGACAAGGCATGCATTTATGCTAAATAATCCAAAATACATAAATTTATAAATAGCTGATTTCTAAGAACGGGAAAGTTCTATCAGAGCTATGCATCGGTTTTGAAATGGTAAGAGATCACAGTTCTATCAATCAGTTAGAAATTCTTAAAATATCCCGTCTTAAAAGAAAAGACTGCGTTACTGTTCAAATGAACTTGTTTACACACTTATGATATTTCTGTAGCAGAGGAAAGAAAAGGAAAGTAACAGGCTATTTTCTCTTCTATATCTGCTTTATTACTAGATACTGAGACAGAAGTGTCATTAATCTTTCCATAACATCTGAAGTCAAGTGTTGTCTTTGAGCATAAATCCACTTACCTTTTCCAGGTGAGTTTCTGGTTTAGGATTAAGAAATGGTTTGCTTCCATTGCAGAGGTCTGAAACAATGAAACGGAAAAATTAATTTCAGTACTCTGTTCATTTTAAGCATATTTAGATAACCCAAATTATGCACTGCCCAGTAAAAGTAAGAAGGAGAACTAGGGTGTTTTGGTTTTTTTAATCAAGTGTCTGCATAAAGTAACAGGTTCATGTACATTTGTTCTGTATTTGAATTTTGTAAAATTATTTTACCGTTATCAGTCTTGCTGATGGAATGAAATAAGTGCTATCCAGTTACCCTTGTGAGGACATACATCTCTGCACCCATGCTAATTCAGTTTCCTCAAATAATCCTATGATTAAGCTTTCACTTCTTTTTTTCATCCACAGTCTTCTTTGGATACTAGGTACCAAATTAAAATGATTGACTAAAATGGGATACCAGCTAAAAATGACCAATTTATCCACATGTTAATATTTATCAGTGTTACACTCATCTCAACTCCTGTGATTGTAGGACCAATGTAGTTTACAGTACATTCACCATTTGTGTCCCTTCCTGGCTCTTGAGATATATGCTATTTTCAGAAGTTTAAAAAATGGGAAGTGAGAGGACAAAAATACAGTAATTATTCTAGAAGCTCATGTCATTGGCTGGAATGGAAGTATATTGGCATAGCGATTCAAATAATTTAACCTTAAAGAAGGCCCAAGCTAAAAATATAGATGACCAGCCTCTACAAGCAGCTGCTGAAGGGCACTGTTGACTTCAATGTGCCCCAAATCTCAGTAAATAGCTACAAGGTTCAGAAATCCACAAAGAATTTCACTGGAGTTGTATGACCAAACCCTTACTATTTGCTCTTCAAGCCAGACAACCACTGTGCTGCTAAAGGAGTCTTCCTGCTAAACCAGAAACTATATTGAAATTAAACAATTTAACAAAAGAAAAAGGAGATGCAGAAGGTCATATCAGACACTAAATACCCACAACAGCATGAGTCAGTCAGGTAGCACAGAAACATTATTTGGACCAGTGCTTTTGGGCTCCTGCAGTGCCAGGTAGGGCCAGTACAGAATATTTCCACTTTGATTATTCTACTTAAATACTACAGCCTTTACACTTGTAGAAAACATTATAAACACCTGTAAATAGTGTTTACTCTACATAAACCCATAACAAATGAATAAAAAATATTTTTTTAAAAAAGCAGCAAGCTCATAATATTGGGACACGTCTTTGTGATGGCCCTCTTTTTTGATGTATTGGTACTTTTGACTCAAAAGTCTGCCTTTTAACATCTTTACAGAAGGCATTTTGTCAGGGAAGTGAACAACTGGAGCTGATCTGTTCTATGTTTCAGAACATTTTTCAGAACGTATTTTCCAAAAGGTAAACTCAGTAGAGCCACCTGGACTTTTTAATTTAGTAATGAGTAATTACAGCGTATGCATGTGAACCACACATACATGAGAAGCAAAGGAAAAGGAAATCCCCCTTAGCTATTATGAAAGGCTTAACAAAAAATACAACTGATGCTACATCTCATATGGAAATGAGTTAAGGGCCATAATGAATTTAATTTGTAAAAATTTGAACTGTAAACATATTCTCACAGCTAAAAAAAAACCTGTCCAGATGATTTTCCACCCAGTAACAAACTCAAAGCCAGAGACTGTCTCTCACAGGAACCCCATTAATACCCTGCTGAAACAAATCTGAATTTAATTCAAACTCGGTGGGTAACAATGCTGTCTGCTTTCCTCTTTACTGCTATGCTATAAAACCCCAGGAATTAGATTTAGGACTAGCCACCTGCTTTCACAACAGACTGCCAAAACGTGAAAGTATTCTCTTTACTTTTTTATTATCCTTTTTTAGGCTTATTATTGTTGCAGATACAATTTCATGAAACTTTGTTGCTTTCTTGATAGGCAAAAAGAGTAGTAATAGGCAAACCTCTACTTATCTTTTATTTCAACCGCATGACAATCCTCGATTTGCCCCCCCAAAAATCACTTTTCTATTTATCAGTTCTATATTATTTAGTCAGTGAAGCCAAAAAGTGCTAAGAATGAACAATGATGCCCCACATTTTCAGTCTGATTAGCATGTGAGGAAGCAGTGCAGACCAGACTCGGAAATAAATTAGAAAGGGCATTTGCATTGCTCCTACTTATTCCGTGGGTTCCTGTGCCACAGTTAGTGCTGTCTCATCAAAACCCTCACACTCTCTGTTGCTGTCTGCTTGTGCCATTATCATTTTCTAACCACACTGCCCTTAACACGGATCCAGAGAAGAAGGTGAAAATCATTCCAATTGTGCTGAGGGTAGCTTTTGTTAAAAAACAGATAAACACCACCGTAATTAGCCCCCAAAAGGAGAATTTTAGCATGAAAGCAAGCTGCTAGCTGAAAACTGAAATCCAACACCCTAAATAATGTAGCTTTAGTACTCTTACCACTAATGTCAAATTAAATTTTCTTTGGAAACTTCCATGAGTCTGAAACACTTCTGTTATGCTTATCTCTTAATCGCTATTACAAAACAACAATAAAGCGTGCAAGCAGGAAAGTTGATATTGAGATTAGAGACATATTCTAACATTTCAAATGTAATAACAGAAAGCATTGATACGTCTGTTTACTGATAATCTCAAGCCTTTAACCACACTGCAGTTCAGTGCTCTAACGCATGATCTTTAAGAGAAGTGCCAAGACTTTTGGTGACTTTCTCTCTGCAATGCTATAAAATTGCTAAGCAGGAAACCTACAGAAGAAAATGCTGAAGATTTTCAGAGTAAGTCAAAGTTACACTAATAGTAAACTGAAGTACCATCAGAAGTATGACATCTTGCAACATGGAATAGATTTTCAAGCACTGAAAGGGCATTAGCACGGGACTACGAAAGACAGAAATTTTAAAAAATAACTATGCTTCATTTTGCAGAACAGCATTGAGTAAACCTTGCCTTAACCTCTATCCCCAATCCTATTCAATTACAACTTTGTCCCAGAAAGAAAATGTGTAAAAAACTTGAGAGTGAAGAGTGATGCAAGCACTACTAAACAGGAATGAAAAAAAAATCGACAGGGTCTGGTAAGCATCTTTAAAAATGAACCACTGAATTTGCTTTAAGGGATTAAAATCCTCCCCCTCAAAAAAACAAAACAAAGCAACTGCAACCCAGCCAAGCTCCATGTGGGATCTGGTTATTCCAGAAATCGTTCTGCTGAACAGAGCTGTTCCTTGTCTTTGGCTGGCCCTGCTTCCTTAGACCCATTAATCCCCAAGTATCTCAAACATTCATCTCAGCCCAGGCATTTATGCAAAAATCTCCAGCCACTGAAAAGTAGCCCCCAGATACTCATCTCCTCTTAATAGCTAGGCACTGCAGCCAGAAGGCTCACATATTTGCTTTGGTGACCTGATCTGTCTCACACCGACACCTCGCTCTCCAGCACATCCCCAGCTTGCTCACTTGGAGGCTACAAGGCGCAAATCCTAATCAGCGGCCAAATCTAGATTGCTTGACCAAAGCTATAAAGGAAGAAAAAATGTGAGTACTGCTTTCTCCTACTTCATTTAACGGTGCTGGCACGTGCATCGTCTTTACCGCAGAGGTGACTCAATGCTCTTCACGTCTCAAATGTGATCCCCAGCTAAACATTTTTTAGAAGTTGAACCTCCGTATGCCAAAGACTTTTTCCTTGGAGTCAACAGGGCTGGGTAATGAATTTACAAATTAATTAGCCAGTTTCTGGTGAATCCCCACAGCATTCAAGCACCTACAAAATGCAGCTCAGTGGACTCTCATTTCAGGAAACATTTTATTACCTTATTATTTCAGGAAGATACAAGGATAGGAATGGCAGTGTCAACACTAACTTTCCAGCGCAACAGCACAGATTTCTCTACTCCGTCACCTCAAATCTAAAGTATTTGGTAACTTTTGTCAGACTATCTGAAGGCTTCTAAACCAATCTTTTGTAGGGGGAGATAAAGGTACTTTTCTATCCGAGGGAAGCAGATAACCACTGGCACTCATTCGATGACCAGTTTCCCTTCCCCCCCCCTCTTTTAAATGAGCAGCCTGTACTAAAGGAAGGCTGTAAAACGTTGACTACAAAACAGCAAACAAATGGTTTGGCTTGGCTGTGAAACTCTTTCAACACTTTCTACTCGAATAAAAAGCTGCAATTCTATCATGGCTACCTCCACTATGATTTCCATTGAACTAAAATTTGGCTCAGAACTGCAAGCAAGTCCTATTTGCAGGCAGGGAGAATTCATGCAAACAAAACTGAAATGATAATTGAGAGAGAGTTTTTGAATAAATGCTGTATTTGTCCTAGTCAATACCCCTCTGTGGTTCCAATTCTGTTTGTCAAAAGGAAGGATTATTTCCTGAATGTTTAGATTACGCTGAATGTGAACGCTCACATAGGCACATACACAGTGAATCCCTCACCAGAAATTGTTTCTCTTTATTATGGACTACGCAGAGTCAAAATCTGTTTCTAAAAACGCCCTTTACTAAAGCACGGATTACTTGTACAGGCCACACAAAACTAGGGGTAGTCAGCAGCAAGTACTGCTCCCTCCAGCCCATCTGCAGAGCCACCCGAGGCAGAAAGGCAACGGAGGAGCTGCAGTCTAATTCAACGACCCGTCCAGCTTGCAGTTATCAGGGACGTATAACCCCAACTCATGCTCCCATTGCATGACCAAAATGGAAATACACGCAAAATCTCTTCTCAAAGCACCCTGAATTGCAAATGCTATTCCACAAAATGTTCTGTGAATTTACATTAATACTGTTATGTTGCAGTTTGTGGCTGGCATATAGGGGAGAAGTGCAGACGTTGTCTCATTGCAACGTAAACAACAGAATATTGGACCAGTTTCATCCTTCACTCTAAAGGAACAGAATATTGGACCAGTTTCATCCTTCACTCTAAAGGAACGCTTAGATATTGATGTCAAATTAGCCCACAGAATTTTACTGGTTCCAAAATTAAAGTGGATACTCAGACATATCTGGTTCAGCTTCCTTCATCCACAACAACCAAACTTTGTTTTACCTCTTTACCAAGTTCTGTAATTTTTAAGAATCGGGATCCAGGTACAACTGCTCAATGGAGCCTTCCAGTATCTACCACTCCAGGTCTAACTCTTCTGGTTTTGAGTTTATCAGTTCAGAGGAATGTGATAAAGTAAAATACACTGCCAAAACACAATCACGGTCTTCTTTACAGTGTGTATCACATTTCTGTGATGGAGAATTTAAATCAGTGTTGTCTATCGTTAGCAAGGTGCCAGCAACCTCAGGAAAAATGAAAAAGGAAATAAAAATAAAATGTAGCTGCCAAAATGGAGTCACTATTCGAATCCGGTCTTGTATTGGTTTCAATGTGTTTCTCTTTATGTTCGCAATGATTCATACTGGCGGAGGTATATACTGCTGCCAAAAGCTGCTGGCTGCTAAATAGTTTGAGTATTTTCTTATTTTGTTCCTGCTATATGTTTTAAAATAAGTTGACCATCATCTTTTGGTTTTTAGCTCACATTTAAAAACAGCAGGACAGGAGAGGTGATATTTCAATCTCTATAAACAATATCCTGAACAAACCATGAATCTCTTTTCAATAAAGTGGGAGAAAGCCTGATGCAGCACAAAGATGAGAGAGAGAAGCGAGGACTCAAAGCGAACCACGAGGTTTGCCTCGCTGCCTGCAAGCCCTTTGGCAGGGCAGCTACTGCCCACAGCCATGCCGGTGCCTTCGGGTGCGATCAGCTTTGCCACCTGGTAGTGGAGCGATTCTGTTATTTCTGCTATATTGTCATTTGCCATTCCTCTCCAACCCTGTCATATTCACAGCACTGTCCCTCTCCTCACGTACCGAAGTAAATAGCTATCTTTATGCTGGGCTTACACTGAAGGATGAAGAAATCCAGCCCTCCTTTCCTCTCCATGCAGAAGAACAAGATGTGCTTACAGAGATGTCTTATACAAGAGCCACGCATACCTCCTTCCAAAGGTGAATTTAGCTCTCGCAGAGAGGCTAGCATGAAGGTCAGTATTTTGAAAACGCACTTGACAGTTAGAAGGGTACGAAAATAAGTTTCCACGTGCCGTTGCCGTGCTGTACTTCTGTAGCCACCAGCCACAGCCACGGGGTGAAGGACGCTGTGAGGTGTTTCTGAAGAAGGAGCTGTTGCAAGAACAAAGAATACGTCACGCAAAATCCCTCTTTACTAACTGAACTGTTACTTGTACAGTTGTTTACATGTAATTGCAGAACATTAGAGTTTTCCTGTTCACAGAAAATAGGATTCATACTCTGGGCTTACAGAATTCTGTATCCAGAGAAGGCAACTTTTTATCTTGAACAGCTTTATAACAGATGCCAAGCCAGAACTCTTGAAAGAGACTCACGCAGTGTTTCTGTACTTTGACGGTAGTCTCAGTCACAGGGATGTGCAAACGCATGGGGAAAAGAAGCCCAGGAACAGAAATTGAACTTTTGAAGTCTCAAAATATTGACAGAGCTCTGAGTTGGTTCCTAAGGTATCTATGCAACTTCATCCACCTCTACGTTGAAAGTTGGGGGATAAACTACAAAAAAAAAAAAAAAAAGTATTCTTGAAGGCTGCTTACAAGTCTGAGGGAGAAAGCAAACTTCCACAAGACTGGGAACATGTAAACCTACGACACCATGCAGCGGGAAATGTGTATCTTCTGAACAGTTTTGAAAAACTAAGTTTTCCAGTCTAAAATAAATTAAAGACTAATCCTTTAGCCTCATCTTTAGGCTAAGAATTAAAGACCTACTTTCACCGCAGTATGCTTTCAGAGTGAACACAGAAGGAAAATGTGTTCTGCCCTAAAGATTATTTCATGTATTTAGGCATTTTATGTCTCAGCACTGCAAACAATTAAACACGGCATTCACAAACTACGGGTGGTTTGTAACTTAACATGCTCTAAAGTCTTTGCAAGACCGGACCATTATTCAGGAAAATAACGGGGCCAGAAGTGGTACATGTGTATTCATACAAGCAAGTTCATCTTTTTAGATATTTCTTAAGAGCAGCAGTGCTCCTGAAAACCATCAAATCTTTCTGTGATTAGATAAAAAAAACACAGCAGGTAACCAAGAGGCATAAGAGATGTGCAATCACAATTAAACAAAACCAGAAAGAAATGGAGAGAATGTGTCGACTAGATAACATCGAGCAATATAAAATACATAGGCTAATGCATCATCTTTGAAATCAAGGGAATATGGTGATAAGATGTGAGTGAAAAAAATGGAAAATCTCTCATAAAAAGTAACATCTGATCCATTTATCTTACAATCAAGGGTGGCAAAATCTTTTGCTTCACTCTGAGACAAAAAGCATTAGCTGAGGTTTCTAAGAGCTGCTTAGCTGGAAATCTGACCAGTCTTGAAGAGGCTGTTAAACGGAGATTACAGTAAGCTGTGTTTCAAACTGTGTGAAATCATAGGAGGTAATCAAAGCATTGCTCTCAACAGGAAGAAATTCCAGAGAGATGCTTTGCAGTAACGGGGAGTACAGAGAGAAGAAGCAGGATCTGCCCTGCGGCCACGAAGCAAACCATCGATTCCAAACATCTGCTCCGACCCAAACAAGCTGCTGCCAAAGACTGGATCCAGGTTGTTAACACTTATATTTTTTAACTGGGAGGGTGAACCCGGTGCAATACCAGCAGATCTGCCAGCAGTGCCACCGGTGGCACTGCTCAGCCCAGGATGATGGGATCAGCGCAGACCCAGCACAGTGATTTTTTGGAGGTGTTCGGTCGCTGACGATTGTTTTGTGCAATATTAAAATATTATTACCCACCATTATGAATATGACAGATTTAGAACTAGTCCTTGCATTGGGAAAGAAATTCAGCTCTCAGATTTATTCCTCTTACCACAGGATTCAGAGAGATCTTTCCATTTACTTAAAAAAAACAGAACAAACTCAGTATCGTTAATAGCAATCTAGAGAAAAATCTAACCAGGAGGATGAACACTGTGAAATCACAGAGCACAAAAATCTTTCAGAAGAAATTATAGTGCAGGAAAATAGCAGAATAATGTTATTGAACACAAGCTTTTATTTTAAACTGAAAATAATAATGTTTGTCTTGGAATCGGTTTTCAATTACAAGCCTAGTACAGTCACATCGTTTGTTATATGTTTAGTCTTCAGTATGAATTGTAGGTAATTACTAGATTGGATTAAATGAAAAACTTGGTAACGCTCTGCACTACTGGGCATTCTACTAGTCTTGAATCTCCAGTAACAAAAAATCAAATTACAAAGATCTAACTACACTGTGTTTAACACCAAAATGTAACTGTTTTGGCTCTTGGAAATAATCTTAATGCTGAAATAGTTGATTAACTTAAGCTATATTTTAAATCAACTAGGCTGAGTATTAGAATGGACAGCAAACGTAAGAACTGACATGAAACACTCTACGAGTGGACCATCATGCTACCTTGCATAATGGAGTCATAACTTAGCAGTTACAGCAAACACTGATGTACCTACAACAAAATTTATACCTCAACAGTTCTAAATTATTTTTATTATCTAGTAATAATAAAGTCTTTCTCATTAATAGTAACTTTTCCTATTTTTTAACTGGTAATAGAGAGCACTTTTTTTTTTTTTCCCCCCCATATCCAGCAAGCATTATGAGTTTCCTTACTGACATTTAACACAGCGTCTTTATCAGTTTAATGTCTTTTCTACTTCAGCTTTCAGAAATGCATGTTAGGCTTTTCCACTGCAGGGCTTAGGACGATGTATAACATTTTACTTCAAGGAAACGCAGTATCTTTATGTAAGTGCCATGTTTTCAGTTCGCTCCTTCATATTGCAATATTTCAACTGTATGCAGAATGTGAAATTATTTCTATGCAAAAGATATGCTAAGTTACCTATTCTTTCTGGCCTTGAGCCCCTCTAAAAGGAATTGAGGTAAAACATCTCTATCTCAGTGCTTTTCTGCTACCCTCTTCCAAAAATTCTTATCAGATTTTGGAATAATTGTTTTGTGTCAATGCTTAAAATTGTTGTTACTTCATCTGAACAGTTTAATGTTGAAATTTAATTTTTCCCCACAGGTATACTGTCACAGTTTGCCAATACAGATATAAATGGTTATTAATTTTTTCCATTCCCACATTACTATCTTTTAATGCAGTACTTCATGCAGAACCAGCTCTGTGGAAAACAATAAACAAGGAACATTCTTTAGTAAAAATTCCTGACATCAAATGATAGCTTACCACTCTGAAATTTGATCTTGTGTGAAAATTGCTTCTTACCCCAGTAGCTGCAGTGGTTAGGCAGGCCTAGGATATCAGCATCCCAACTAGTGTCCAAATGTCAACATATTGTAGTAAATAAATAAAATTCGAATCATCACTTAGCATGCATAGACTATTGGATATACTTAGCAGGCTGATTTTAAAGTAGCAGTGGCTCTCTAATTTCATTCTGCCCACCTTGGGGATAAATTTTCTGAAGAAAAAAACCCATATATATGTTTCACATGCACTAAATCAGAAGCACTGCAGTTTGAGCTAGTTGTGCACTGAGAGAACGATGTGCTTCCCTATGAAAAGTTACAAGATACACTGCAAAGCATCATCTCTCTGCTAGCCTGCATCTTTAGCATTAAGCAGAGATAAGCAGGTTTGACTACAGAAATCAAATATTTCATGTCTTTTTTGGGGGGGGAAAAAAAAAACCAATTGATCGGTGTATTTAAAGCAAATTCTAAAGCCTCGTGCAAATCACGTGCGTTTCATTCTTATCCCCCGAGATAATCTTGTCTACCTGCCTCTCTCAGAACTAAACTTCCAAGAGAAAGTCCATTTTTCTGCATGCTGCCTTTTGCTCTAGTTCCCAGCAAGCACTCACCTACGTTTCCTTCTTCTTGAATCTGAAGAAAAACTTATCAGACTACTCACATCTTAATTGCTCAAAATTCGTCTTCAGTAGCCCTTAAAAGATGTTGATAGTCTGAATCTCTTTGGATTTCAAAGAAACTGGAGTAATTTCGACCGCATTTAGTAACGTTTACATTCACTGACCTTTACTTACTCCTGGGGAAATCAACAGGAGAAGAAATAATCATTTCGCTGGTTTTGAAAAACGAAGGGCCTGTCTGAGATCTTGAGAATTGTCTAAAAAATCCTGGAAGGGGCTGAATTTTCCAAGCGCTCAGCAACACTTTGGCTTTCTCTCCTCTTCTCAGCCTCAGGTGCAGCTCCTGCTCCCATCGCTCACACCCTCAGGAGGGTCATCGGGCTTGCGAGCCCTAAGGAGGACCCGCGGCAGGGGGCCATGGGAGGGAGAACGAGGCAAAGGAAGGAGCCCCCACTTGACACGAAAGCTGCACGTACGAGTGCCGTTATCGACCACATAAGCCCCGTTACCACACTCTACGGAATACACCACGGTTTGTGTTCGTCACACAATCGATCTCTTATTTCCATCAAAATGATAGACAGAACAATCAAAATAAGAGGAACGCATTGTCTTATACAGTACTGTGGCAGCTAAATAAGCTTGAGGAAAGAAATTATTTGGGTCAAAGATTCTAATCCAAAACACGTGGCCAAAACACGCAAGAAAGGAAGAGACAACTTTATTTAGCCTTCAGTAATGAGGCGCTAAGATTACTCCAGTGTGCTAAGTATTAACTGCGCATTTTAAAAAGTAACATTTTGGGCAGTGCACCACAGTTGCATGCTTCAGAACTGAAATTTGCTATCAATTTTCCTTACAAGTTGAGCTCAATTCTGCCTCCTGCTAAGAGCCAGACTAGCTTAGCTTTTAGTTAGGATTTTTAGAGGATAAAAAGTACAGTGACAGTGCAAGCCTTCCTTTTACTAGAAAAGGTGGATGCATTAGCTGTTGACAGTGAAAAAACCTTGAAAAATAATCCAGCACATAAAAGAAGGGATGCACTGATGGTTTTGTCCATTTGTATGCAAAATACGGCTAGAACATCTTTTTCCTTTTCTAGTTTCCTTAGGTTTAGTGTTGCTAAAACCTATGTCTAATAATGCACTTTAAATTAAGAAACATGTAAAGAAAATGGATAGGTAGAGGAAATCCAAACCTGCACCCAGCTATGTGATAAGAGGTTAGAACAAAAAAATATATGCTAAGCTCTTTGGCTTTCTCAATTTGTAGCAAGAGCGAGCCAGAAAGGAAGGAAAGCAGGACTACCCTGATATTCATCCAAGGATGGATTTGCCCTGCGACCTGGGAAAGAAATTAATACTAGGGTAACTGCTTGAGTAATTATAGCATCGGGCAACCAGATTCCTTACCCAGTCTGTCAGGCAATCCGCTCCTCTGATAGATGGGCTGCAGTCTGGTTTTCCATGACACTGGAAGGAACCAGAACTCCTAACTGCAACTAGAGCATGGTGTAGAGAAATTGGTGAGCAGAAAATAACATGCATCCCAAACAGGAAAAAAACCACTTTGTGCAATTGGAAGATGAAATTCATAAGCCTTCCTTCCTTGGGAAACTCCTTAAAAGGTCAGGATTTCATTTGCTAACCAGGCAGGACTAGCAAGAACTGACCACACTTTAGTGGATGTCTTTGTTTCAACTCCCCAAAAACATGGATCAAGCTCTTAGCAGATGAACCTAAGGAGCCAATCGAGCTCTAAATTTGCTCAATGTACTGCTGAAAGCGTGATTGTTCCTCTGCCTGAAAACCCCAGGGAAACTTTGTTGCTCCTCCTCACACTCCTCCTACATATGCCCCCACGTTCCATCAGTGGGATTGTAACTTCTGAGGAAGTTACAATCAGAGTTTCTGAGGACTGTAATCAGTTATAATCCTCAGAGTTACTGAGGATTTGTCCCGATTTGCCATTATTACTTCTTTGCCCTCTCTTCAGTTTAAATCTCTATAGAAAATAAACTAGTTGGAAAGCAGTTTTATCTTATGTCTACAAAGCACTTTATGCCCTTTTGACACAGTATTCTTAATGCTTACCCTAAAATTCCTGCAAACTCTTGCAAGGTTGCAAGTCCTAAGAAGTGGAAAAGAAGAAAAAAGTGCATCTGAGAGAACAAGCAATGTGATAGACTAATGGGTAAGATGAGCAGCTTGCTTTTTGATACAAAAGGTCCTCGAACCTTGATATGAAAGCCCTGCTTCACACTGTTCATGCCCACGGGCAATTGCTCTGATAAAGGGAGAACAGTAACAACTATAAAGTACCTTAGCTAGTCACATCTAAAAGAGCAGATACACTTAAAAATTTAGTATAAATAAAGAAAAGAAAGGGTTGCAGGCCTCTTCTGCTCCTTACAGGACCCTCAGAAGGATTCATTTCTGTTTGTACCGTTGCACTTGCCTAGGGATGCTGGCTGACACACAGTAAGCAATGAGAGTGACCGTAATGACACAGTGCAGGCAGAAATAATTCACATAGCTGTCAAGGGGAAAGAGAAAAAAAAAAAAAAAAAAAAAAAAAATCACTCAAATGGCACAGAGGTGGGAATGGAAATCAGCAGCATGCTTTTATTCCTACTTAATACTTCAAGATTATTAATGAAGGCTTCAAATACACGCAGCCTCCATCTTGCCTACCTTGTCAGCTTATTTAATGTAACGTGGTGCAAACTGCCTGAGGTTATAGGTTAGGCTCAGTACCTTACTCAAGCTCTGATTTTTGTTGTTGTTGTTGTTGTTGTATTGCAAATGCCACTTTACACGATGAAACGCAATTGGTGGCAGTAATATATTTAATCAGTCTGCAACATGAGCGTACAAGGAGGGAAAGGACAAAGGCAACATTAGCTTCCCGCAAGCCTCCGAGCACGGTGTTTTCTTGGGCGCTAACGTTTTTGGTCTGTCGGTAGTCTCAAATCATAGAATCACAAAACATCCCGAGTTGGAAGGGACCCATGCTACCTTTCTAATATTGAGTGCCTGAATGTCAATCGATGTACTAGAAACATATACAGCATCAAACTGGTAACAGTGAACACACCAAGCTTCCTACCGCTCCTCTCTGTTATCGTGTCTTGCAAGCAAGAACATAATCCAGATGGCTGCTGCTTGGAGTGAACCAAAGCTTCCTGGCCACTTTGCTGCGGCAGACACCTCAAACACTTCATTTCACTGAGACTATCTGGCAGCTGATCAGAGGTAAGATATCAGTACATCCCTAATCCTCCTCTCAATTTCTTTTGTTTACCTCTTCCCATCAAAATACAGTTTCCCTATTTATGCATAGAATTTTCCCTGACATTTCTAACAAACTGAATCCGAGGCGTGGAAGTGAGCACATTACAGATGCACAGATAAAAAGAGAAATACCGCTGTGGGGACACAGACCTCAGTTCAGCCCGTTCGGTGTTAAAAAGCCTAATTCTTCCCATAGCCGCTCTATCTCACTCTAAAAAGCCATTTCCATTATAGGGTAATACAGACCATGAACACTTTTGTTTGCTTCTTGTTGTTTTTTTAAAATGCATTAGCCATTTTCTTCACTTTGAAAATCCTGTTTTGTACAGAGAATATAATTTAAGTGCTGTTACATTAAAATTTCGAGTCACATTCCCTTCACCATACCTTTCTGCATTAGGAAGGAAAAGATAAATTTTTAATCTTTTATTTTTAATGAAGATTAAAGAACAAGTTCTGCTTGGCTTGCCTTGGCACACCATACATTTTAATGTATATTGATTTGTATAAATGTCTCATTTAGAACATATTTTTGTTAGTATTAATGGGTCTTGGACAGATAAGATTAGTCCGCCTGTAATATTGCCAATCTCATTGGTCAAAGTTGAAGAACACATTACTTTGTTCTGAGATGAAAAAGGAAGACAAAGAGACAGCTCCTGAGACTGGAATGTCAAAGGATCAATGTCCTCAGCAAGAACAGACAGCTGCGGTCTGCAGGAGCCAGCACAAAATTCTGCCTTATATTGACTACAAGTGGGAATTTTGTGCTTATTCTTGCTAATCATTTCTTTCCATTTTTCCATTAATTTCCATGAAATTCTCAGTTGATTTTCTTAAGAAAGGGATTTATGAAGCACTTTTCAAGGTGAGCTGGAATCCAGCAAAATTTTGTTACTATCCAGATGTATGGATTCTGTTAGGCTACCTTTTGCTACACAGGTATGTATAGCATATGTAAATGAGGAAAACAGCAGTTTACAGTTTCAATATGAGCTTTAAAAATACTTCTTAAACCCCCGTTCTCACAACACAAACCATACAATAACAACAAAATAATACAATAACAAAAATGCCATACATTTGCTAGGCATTTTTTTGGTTACCTACTGCGGTCCATTCAGACATGAATGCTTTGCAATGTCCCACATGTGGAAATCTAATCTATGTGAATACATGATCTCTCATGTAATCCAAATTTAACCTAGAAACTTGTAGTAAGTTAAACCATACCCTTTTCCTATAGTTTAATGACAGAGGGGAAAAAAAAAAAAATCAAAATAAAACAGGTAACCAGATCAAACTATCTGCCTCTGTGGCTACTCTCTAGATGCCACCTTAGATGATTTCCTACTTTCTTTTTCTTCTCTTAAGGCACCATCTCTTAACTCATGATGGCAAACAAATACATTTCAACAATGGCTTAATATAAGTTACACGATCCTGTCTACCATGGATATAAACTTCCAGTAGACTGACACTTTTGAAAACTGTGATTGATATCTCTCCAATATTTACAGTTGCCATGAAAGCTCAAGGTTTTCCTTGCTGAGCAAGAAGCATCTTGATATTTCATTTCAGATTGCAAAGTCGTCAGCATATGATGGGGAATCCCAGGTCCAGATATCCTACAAATTATGCGAATACTAGATAAATCCCTTTGCTTTCTCCAGCGGATGCAAAACAGTTACCCTTTCAGATTCACCTGAACTTCTCTAGGGATTTTGCTACTTGAAAATAAAACCAGTCAAACCCTGTTTTCATAGAGCCATCCTCTCCTATCATAAAGATTAAAAAATGTTAATGCTGCAAAAAGACATCCCGAGCCATGTAGTACTATCTGCATCTGTTACCACAGTGAAATCATTTTATGGACAAATTGTCCATTTGCAACTTGATCTGCATCTTTTGTTTCACTTTTCACCCGTGCAACATGATTACAAGTCAATTATGCTCTTTTTCTAGACCTCAGTCCTTTTTAAAATGGACATGACTGTCCATATACTTAATGATGGTCTCTCAAAAGACACTATTCCTTCTTTTGTAACAACAGTTGCAGAGCAGGACCACAGGGTATGGAAGTATAAAAGGACGACAAGCCTTTAATACGCTGTTCTGGAAAGAAGAGAGAAAATCAGGAAAAGTTAAATGTGGCAACACTGTAATTTTCAAAGCAAAAAGAAGTTAAAATCAGATCAGTAATGAGAACACAGGCTTTGGAAATTATTCATCTGCAATGAGAAAGGTAACAAAGAAACTTAACTGAATGTAATCATAAATAAGTTTAAGAAACACTTTTTCTTATTTCACAAACTTGTCTTGTAACTCGATGTTTCCCTGGCTATGAGTAGGAGACACCTCAATCCTTCCTCATTCCCCGTTCTGCTGTATGGATCCCACTACGCACCAGCACACTACAGGGCTCTGGGCAGCAACATCCATAAAGAGTTGAAAACCTGGAATCGATACTAATATTAAATTTTGGTGGGTAATTTCTCCATGTTGGGGAAAACAGCTTTTATAGGGAAGAAACACCAGCTATAGAAAAATAAATTACTATTAGAAAAAACATTTTCCAAAACTAGCCAAGTAAAGATTTTGTTTTACTTCTCCTCTGAAAGCTCTGCCGAGCGCCTAACTGCTGCTTCCATGAGAGCTGGTCAATGACTGTCTAACAACTTAAGCCAGGATTTCTATCCAAAAAAGCAATCCAAGTCATCTTTATCCATTTATTGAATTTTATCGTAAATAAAACTAAACTGCAGTTCAGATAAATATCACAGCACAAACTAGCTCATCATCAGAGTGGAAAAAAGGTGTTGCTGTTAATGTAAGCCTATGGGAGTCTCACCGCCGAATTTCAGTGGCGCTGGGGTATTAGCTCTTGGGGTACGTCCTCAGCGTGAGCCTCTGCGAACATGGAGGAAACCCCTGTCCCAGGGAGCCGCCTCCGAGCAGAGAGATAGTCACAGCCCTGCTCTCTGCGTAGTAAAGCTGCACACCCTGACCTCGCTTTTTTTGCTCAGGCCAATGCCCTGCTAGGGCTGGTTGTGGGTTCAGGAGACCTCAGGCCAATGCTTCACCATAGACAATACTTCTTCACTCAGCATTGAGACATTTCCCTTTTTCACTCTACAAAGATACTCTCCTTATCTTATTTTTTCATTCGCAACAAAAATTCAGCAGATAGCACAGGAGTGACTCCAGTCTGTGGACGCTCTGGCCATGCTGGCCAGCATCACTCACAGAGCAATGGCAGAGCTGGCACCATGTGGGCACCAGGCAGAGCTCCCAAGGGAAAAAAAGTAAAAATTCACAACCACGACGGGTTTTACGCTTTGTTTTACACTGTACGGTACTCGTAAACCCATTTGGTTTTTTCTGCCATGTACATGCCACTTCACCTTGTTGTTGGGTAATTGGTTTCTTCAAGGTCTGCCATTCCCCAATTTATCAGCTCCACCAGCACGGCTGTACTGCTGCAGATTGCGAATCCAGTTTATTTAGCCCTAGCTAAAGCATCAGACTGCACAGTATCGTGCTATGAGATAAATAATTAAAGGCCTCCCCTGGTCCAGTGCATTTCTGCAATGGGCTTCTGCCACTGACTTCTGCAGAAGCAGGACCCACCAAAGGGTTGAAAAATATGTATTAAACTGACCACAGACTTTGGGCTTGCATTTTTAGCCTATGATTTTTAACTGCCTCCTTCTGGTATCTTTTGAAATACTGGCAAATCAAAAGTAAGTAATTAAAATAGGTGTAAAAACCTGCTGGTGATGCAAAGACCAGCACATGAAGAAGATAATGGGTGAGATTTGTCTGTTGGATTATGGAAAAGGTACATCACTATTTTAATGTATTTACTACAAGGAAAAAATATTTAGAAAACTTTACCCTCTATCAACAGGCACACACCATTCATATGCTTGGCTCTCTAGAGCCTGATAACATGTAATGTATTAATGTGATTGCCACCTGGATAGTCAAAGGATACAAGGGAAACAAGGTTTTTAGGAAAACCATCCTTTCAGTCATATGATATACTGTAAAAAAAGATTCAACCTCCTCCTAGAAATCGTGACAACATTTAATTTGTGGGTGAAATAAGAGAATTTCTTATTTTTAATCCTTAGTGATAATGAACGCTAAAAATGTTCACTGATATAAATGACATACATAAAGGTCAGCTCGGCTTTGGGGAACAGTGGTCCAGTCAAGCAAAGCATTGGAACATATGCCTAATTCTAAGGATAATTGACTAAAGTGGCTACAATTGAGCACCTGCTTAAGTGCTTTCATGGCTTCATGCCTAATGAAATATTAATCACAAATGGCAGAGAGCCATTATACCAAGAAGGTCTTATTTATACTGAATTGAATTATATAATAATTAAGGTATATATAATCAGCCAGAGTAGTAAGTCTGTCAGTGTTCTCATCTGAATCAGCACATTTCAATAGTGCTAAACCTACAGTGAAATATTCCTGTTTCTAATTAACCTTGCTAGTGATTTTATTTTGTAAAGAAACTTGCAAAGCACCTGTACTAGTCACAGCGACTGCCGCGCAGCAGCAACGCGCTCGTGACACTAAGCCTGCTGCCCTCCACTCGCAGTGCCAGGGAGAATACAGGGTTGCAGGATCAGCCATATATTAACAAATGAAAAACAGGAATAACTTAAAACACTCAAAATGATAGAAATAGTAATTATGCTGCCCATGGGACTGGTAGTAAACATATCACTACACAAGTTTTTTTACACAGTTTAATCCTTTCTGCTGCTTGAGGAAATTCAGGGAGTGCAGCAACGGTTTTCAAGCCTAATTCATACTGGTTCCCTAAGAGCATGGAAATGACTTGTTCAACTCATAACTGCCGCACTAGACTTCTTCCAAGTCAGTCTGGTCTTCCCATTACTCTACTTAAAAGATGGAGGATGCAAGAATTTTTTTTTTTTTTTTTTGAGCCTTCTCAAAATATAATGCATCCAAAGGATGTGGATTTGGTTTTCTGAAGCCTTTACAGTTTTAGAAATTTTAAAACTACTACTAACTTTTCTATACACCTCTTTTTCAAAGAGAAAAGAGGTATTTGGTCAAGACTTTGCCTGTGCATTCTTTAAAATGGTATATAAGACAAAGTCAAGATGATAACTGCTTTATTAAATAGAGGTGAATTGTTACAATGATGAGCAACAGCAAAACCAGGATGATCTTTTTATCATATTATCAGTTTTGCAAGATGAGAGCAAATTGACATACTACTCCCTCTTCTTAGGGTTCTGAAATATAAATATAATAACAGTAAGTTTTGAAAGAAATAATTTTCCCTACATTTCGTAGAGACAACTTAAATATAAAAAAAAAATTAGAAAACCAGAGAGATGCAAATAGAAAGTGGACTCGAATCTTTTCTTTTTAATCCTTCTTTACTCAGTATTACTGCAATTACTGCTCCTCCAGAACCAGATTAAAATGGGGCTGATTACACTATGTTCTTGGTTTATGAGATCACAATTAAAGGAGTCTGATGTTTTCCATGAGATTTTAATATGTCAAAAATATTTTTTTAATTAGGTCTGAGCATCTTGCAAATAAAATCTTGCACTACAATCAGATCAAACCAAATTAATATTTGTAAAATGCCGTTTGGCACTTCCTACCAAATGGGGACAGTTTTGCTCCGTATGATTTTAGATGTGTGTAAACACTGTCTGCCAAAGTAAAGACAGATGAGAACTTGTGAACTTGTACGTGTGTTGTATTTTTAATAATCTACTCATTCATCTCATTCTGGCAGAGCATTTTAGTTTAAAAAGATGAGAGTTTGGACAATATAACCTTATTAAAATGAGCTTTCACTGTACTGCAAAAAGCAAACTCTTGCCTAAGGATAATGTTGATGTTACTGTTTTCAAGTGTTGGTCTTTCCAGAAAGGAAACAATTCAGAAGTAGTACCTGCTTTTAATCACATTCCCACAGTAAACAACATCTTAGGGCAGAAGCGGTTGCATTTACATAATGTGATACAGGTGCCCTGGGCTCTTTGTACAATAAATCCACCCTGTGCAGACACCGATATGGATCTGGTGAACCAGCTGTCAAGCGTTGGCCAGCCAGACTCAACTATGATGCTGGGGGTGGACTGGGTATGGTGGGACCAGGTGCAGAATACCAATGTGCAGGGCACTGCCTGACTATTGAACAGAAAATTTCCAGCTGGACTCAACAGTGATTCGTAACAGATGAGGCAAATCCAAGAAACACCTGTTAGCTTTGGGATGAAGAAAAAAATTGGCACCATAATGCTTCACCGAATGAGTCATCAGAATATAAAGGAAGAGACAGCATTAAAGGAAAAGAATGAATTTTACTTTCAGATCTGCAAGCTACATAAGAATATTTAATTGTCACATTCTTTCTAGTAGGACAGTGACTCATTTAGATCAGGATTCTTTCATAGTTCAGCTTCAAGTAAATTACAAAAGGAGCTCTCAAACAAAGAACACATTAAAGATGAGTTTAAAGAAGACAATGCTCTGAAGGAGTACTCAGCTGTGCATGCTCCCTCAGACAATGTCAGTCTGTGTATAAATATAACTTATAATGAGGTGTTACCGGTACGGTTTTGGCAGCTGTAAGCAAGAACGCCTTGGAGTTTAAAGCCACCTCTTCCAGACATAGAAGCGAGCTTCTGCAATGTGGACGACAAAGCCGGCAGATGACCCTGCCCGGGCAGGACAGTGAGTGTCACCGCGCAGGCGGGCAGCCCGGGGCCAGCAAGCAGCAGAGAGAGGTCTGCGATGGAACGGGTCATCACGGCAGCTATTTGAACGTTACAGACTGAGGGTAAAGCACAAGATGTCTAGAAGGAGTTTTCACTTAGAATGTTTTCTTTAGCTTGTCTATAATAACGACATTTCAAGCTCAGGGAAGGCTTTTGGGTGCAAGCTCTCGGTGAATCTTATATCTAACTACCCAAACAATTTGAGTCAAAAATACAGACACTGCTTAAAACCACACAATCTTAAAAATCTACAGTATTTTAAAGTTGGGAGTCAGATTTTTGTTTTAATTTCCAACACAGAAGTTATTTGTTACTCAAAGTTAAAAAATTTGCTTTACAAATGCTGATAGCATTCAGAGTTTCTGTTATTCGAGGAGTAACGTAAATTACAGTTTAGACATCTGGCTGCGTGGAAGCTACTGACCTACCTGAGATCATATCTGTCATGTTGCAGAGCTTTCAAGTACCATCTAGAATGAAACAAGTCATAAATAAATGGTCTGGAAAACATTTAAGATTGCTGCAAAATCAATTGAGCATGAATGAGAAGCCTTTCGCGATGCCTAGCAGTGCTGAGGTGGAATTCCTGCTCTGATTCAAAATAATGATGATCAACCAAAAAAGTCTTCTCGCACAAGTGCGTTAATGAAGACCATCAATGGAGGAGTCAAAATACTTTGGCAGACATCCTGAAAAGGTTAATGAATGAAATAGAAATGGAAATCCACCTCCAACCTGCCATATGTCTGCCACATTTCCGCAACATCTGTGTTTATAGTGAACAAGTCCCTGCATGCACTGGATAGAGAGCTTTCGAGAACCTAGTTTGGATAATATTAGTATTAGCAAAAGGGAAAATAGGTTCAATAATAATGTCATGTAGGTCATCAAATTGCCTTGGTCTCCAGAATATTGGCAGAGATCCCTGACAAGAAAAGCTAACATGGATTATTTAAGGAATTCAATGAACTGTGGACAACTTATGTCTGTTGAAATTATGTTGTTACAGGATTTAAAATATTAGTGCCGCAGAAAAATTCAATACACTAAAACACTGGATGGGCAAAACAGCATGCAGTGATTTAGTACCAGTAATACTGCCACCATACAGTTCCCATCACACCACATCTCATCTGACTTGGAAAACTAATCTGTTTTTCAAAGATCAATGATATTTATTTATTATGCATTTCTTTAGGAATGCTGTGATAACAACTGTATATGATAGCAACAATCAGTTCGCTCTGAATTAATTTTCCCCTGATGTTAAAACCTTTATTCTTTGGCTTGGTTGCGGTAAAACGAGTAGACAACTGTATGCCATTTTCGCATCACTTCATCACAGTGTAATCTCCTTCAAAAGGAAATGAAACAGTCGCATTTACCTAAGTGAAATGAACAATTACTGAAGGGTTACTCCCTACCTCAGCCATTTTCTTCTTCCCTGTGTCAGCTCTGGCTTGCCGGTGCCATTTGCCCGAGGGTTTATACACTTCATCTCCCCGTCACTGGCTTCAGCAGGAGCTGCGGTCCCGCATGCCCCGTACACTTCTCACGCCATCCAGTACAACTACAGACGTTTCCATTATCCATACAAGTGTCTAATCCTTTTCTGAACCCCACTAAGCTCTTAGCTTCACTGAGCTCTTGTGGGAATTAATTCCACAGGTTAATTATGCATTTGTGTAAATACTTATTTTCTTTAATGGTTTTAATTTTGCTGCCTTTTGGTTTCATTATAAGTCCCCTGGTTCTTGTATTATAAGAAAGGATAAGTGAAAGTGCCAGATTTACTTTCTGTATATGCAATTCATTATTTGTATATCTCCATCGTGTGCCCTCTTTATGTCCCCTCTCCGCACTAAACCGTCCCAGAGTTTTAATTCTTCCTTCACACAGAAGCGATTCAAGCCATTTGCCATAATTAAAACAATTAATTTCAAGAAAAATCCAGACTGCTACACAGAGAATTCAGAAACGAATGAGGAATAAGTTGAAAGAATGACTAAGCTTCCTGCATCTACTGGGACTTTCTGCAAGCCTTACACTGCACATATTTCCATACAGAAGCCTGCTGCTCTTAGGCTATCTAGCTAATAATATTTAAGTGTTCTAATAATCCAGTAAAGTGAAATTAATGTGTTTAATTTATTAAGAGTTTCTTCAGCAGCACTGCTGGGTTTAAATTCATGATTACAAGAATTTAAATTCATTACAACGAGCGCTTACATTCTTCATAAACTTATGAGCCTGCTTTTTCTTGTGAGCAGTAAGTTGAGAAGAAGAAAACTAAAAAAAACCAAATAAAATTAAAAAAAAAATTCTTTATCCCCAGTAATCTCTGGGACACAGATAGCCTCAAAAAAACGTATACTTACTTATACTGATACAAAGACTTTTTGTAGTTAAACTTCAGCTTATTAATATTTAACAGCATCAACATCTAATTAACATTTCAGCAGAGATGACCTTTCCAAGAAATAGATACGGGGTTTTGTATATATATTTGGCTGATGATAAGATGGTATGGATGGCGTATCTTCTTTTAGGAGAGACTTAAAGAGAAGGAAAATTTTAGGCCCTGTGATTTATTGGGATGAGTTCCGTACTAGATTGTAAACGACTGAGGTAAGATATAAATTACATGACAGTCAGTTTGTTCTCTTTTTCTCTCAAAAAACATTTGGGAACAAACTGAAATTTCTGCAAGTGTATTTCACGCTGAATTTCCTCAGTGCATTTGTTGATATGTGTATGTTGCAACGCTGGATTCATTCCAGGCAATTCAGTAAAGCCATCACACAATCTACTCGAGAAGTTGAAGCCGTGATGGCTCACAGCGACTGGTTAGTGACATTACCTGTTACATTAAAAAAGAGAGCTACTGCAGCACTGTACAGTCTGTACGCCTCAACCAGGACAAAATGAGGATGACATCTGTCTGCAGGTCTAATAAACGCTAGGATTTTAGTAAGAAAATATGTGGTGGTTTAGGGATTTTTCATCAAGTATGGCCCTTCTCAAAAACCTACTCATGCATGATTTTTTCTTTTGATCTCAGAAAAGCAAAGTTGTGACGCATGACATGGCTGCCCAACTCCTTCAGTGAGAAACACCCTGCTATGACTAGGTCTCCCCGACTCTGTGTTCTTAAGAACAGACTCATATTTCTGAAGTTACATTCACATAACTTTTGGGGGTTTAGCTGTATGGAGTAGTATTTAGCAAGATTAGTGAAAATAAACAGTGGATTACCACGGGGAGTACCAGAGGTGAGAGGATTTACATTGCTGCATATGGAAGGAGGGTGGCCACCCAAACCAGAACACGTCTAATTTTCATCTCACTTAATTCAGTAAGTAAAAAGCCGCAGAATAAAACAAAGGAAAACCCTTTGCTGATCTTCCTTGATAAATATAATCAGTAAAGTCTAAAGTCATGTTACAAAGAGTTCCACTCTGGTTAATTAGTCTGGCAGCCAGGGGAAATCCCCAGAAGAACACTTTGATACTTTCCTTTTATTACACTGAAAGGAAAGCAAGATGTTATTCTGTAAACCACATCTAAAGGACAAGTAATACATGTTTATCAGGCTCAGAGCCACCTACCACTGTGCAGTACCCTGATGATTCATTTTATTAAGCTAAGCTCTTAACCAAAGCTCTGCGGAGGGTTTGGTCCTACTCTTCAGGTTCATGAGAAGTCCTGAAGCTTCTAAACAAAGACCTGTTCCAGCTGAAAGATGTATTTACTTGTCTTACTTTGTAACTTCTTTTTACAAAACAGAAAAGTCTTTGTTTTGCCCTTTATTTAGGTAAACTAGAGTGGATTAATTATCCTTTACCTTGGTCTGAAAATAACTAATTACTCTACATGAACCTAAGACAAGGAACACCTTCTTCTTGCAAGGGCCACAAAACTACACACTAAACAGCCAAGCATCCTTTTGAAATGTTTAACACATAACAAGAAGTATGACTGTGCTCCGTAATTCACTTTGCAACCAGCTGCACAAGGAGCTGTGGCACTAAACCATCACTGTAGAGATCCATCTCTTTTGGTGGGCAACAAACAACAGTCTTCAGGCTGTTCAAAGAGGGTGTGAAACAGTTATAACCGCATCCTCTCTTCAAAGTACGTATCATTTTAATGAGCTTTCTTTAAAAGACACAACTGTGGTATAGAAAAGGAAAAAAAGAGTAGTCTCCAAAAGCAAATCTGCATAATTTATGTGTTAGCTAAGGTCTCTGTCACTGAAGTCAGATAAGAAATGAAGAATCTGTATTTTATAAAAAGGATCTGATTTAATTGCATGCAGAAATAATGTGTTCCTTTCCCTTCTTCCCTGGCTGTTTTTTTTGTAGAATGCAGGAGAATTGAATTAAATGTTTTACTTGACAGAGGAATAATGATATACCGTGTCTGCACTTTGTCTCTTCAGGTCAGGCTCTATCCTAGCTGTACAAGCAGGTTCTTCCACCCTCACCCAGGGTAGGATGGGGAACACCGCCTCCGACAGGAAGCCAGCCTGAAGTATCCCACTGGGAGGCTAGCACTTTGTCTTGCACTTTGCTAAACAGCCAACTTTTCTCCCGTATGTTTTGATGACAATAGCTGTTTAGCTGTCCAGCCTCTCCATTCAACCTAGAATAACCTTCTGGACAAAAGGTTTAATACCATTGCTGTTGCCAAAAATTTAATTGCATCCATTGATGCATCAGAAACGAAAGCGTTACCTAATGAATTTTTCCTTAACAGTGGCTTTATGTTTACTTCTTTGCAAATTTCTCAAGGTTATTGGACTACAGATCCTACCGCCTGCTATATCAGCACCTGCCTTTTAAGTCACCAATACCTTGACTATTCTTTTTGAGTATTGGAGCTCCTGATCTAGGCAGTAAGGAAGCTCTCCAGTTGGTTTCTGATTTTTTTGGATTATTAAATGTTTGAGATGGTTCACACACAAAGATGGACACCAGCCCAGGTTTCAGACTAACTGAAGAAAAGGAAACAGACTACAACCGAACAGCAGAGATGTGCATGAAGACAGGTACATGCTTTCTTAGAAAATTAAAACCAGCGAAGTGTAACAACTCCGATGGCAGCTGGGGACTGATAAGCAAAGCAGTTGGGCATCTGCCCAGCTTTAACAACGCCAGCGTACCTAAAATTAGAAATACAGTTAACTATCTTCTTAAATCAAATCTTTCTTTTTTCTAACGAATTGAGTACCAGTGTAAAGTGCTGGCCTAATTGCTCTCGTGAATATAACTCTAAAGTCTTGGTTAAATCAAATACATCTTTCTAGTACTGTTGCACTGTGCATCCTGATCTGACACTAAAATGAGATGTGCAGCTGTTTGTAAGCTAACTGGCCTGGTTCTCTTGAGAAAGCTTCCTCAGTTTGTCATTACTGATGAAGATAAGAAAACTGATTAAGATACAAACCTGAGATTTCTAAGGAATATAGATGGGTTTGGAAAGAACTCAAATAGTAGATGATGTACTTCATCATGAAGGTCTTGAGACCACTGTAACTTGTGCATGTGGCTATTTGAATCACGTTGAGCATTTGAGCCGTGAGACTGACTTCAAGCTTGCGTTTTGTGAGGTCAGACAAGAAGTAGCCGAGAACCCGACCTTCCCTGAACCCATGAATACTAACGGCACTGGTATGACATTTAAATAGATGAAATATGTCTCTGCTGTAAGCAAGAATTTTTCATTTATCCAGCATGTGCTGTCATAATTCTGAAGTGTCAAGGTCTGATCTGGATCATTCTCCAGCTGATGACACATGAGCAATTCCCTGCACAGCACACTCTACACGGGCACTCTCTGTAGCTCACACTTCGAACGGTCTATTTGCCACGTACTTTAATAAGATAAAAACCCAGGAGGCCAGCTGGGTGTAAAACAATGCAATAGCCCCACAAAAAACCTTAAAATAACATTGTCATTTCTACCTTCGCTGAGAGTGGTGTCAGGCCACTGACCTGACTTTTAAGAACACTACCTTGGAGCTCTCCACAGTAGACAGGACTACAGAATCATTCTTGTAATCCCTAAGTTTTACACTGCCAATTAACTTGCTCTCTCTTCCCTGCCCCACACTAACACACAACTCCATTACTTACATTTGTGTTTTAAAAATAAAACAAAACTGTTCTTAGTAGTACTAGACAGTTTATGTAGCACTTAAGGAGCTTCTTTGAGAGTTCCATCTTTAAGAACCTCTGATTCCCAATGACAGCTATTTTTGTTTTTCAGCATAATGCTGTTTTTTTTAAATATCAGAGTAATTTCTGGGCTCGGGAAAATGTCATTAAGGATTGCCCTTTCCTGTTCACCTCTCTCTCCGATGAGATCAGAATGTGCACAGGCAAAGCCTTTGCTGTTCCTGCCCACAAATCAATATTTACTGCAGCAGACAAGGGAAGGAAAGGAGGAACAGAGGATGAAACGAGGGACTGGAACACAGAAGACAAAAAAAACTTTGTTTCTAATGACAATTCTCCTTCCTCATCCCTATTCTTTTAGGTGCTGTTCACTAAGAGCAAGAGAACAACAATTACTAATGTCTTGGTTCTGTTGCCATAAGAACATCAGCAAACTAAACATTGCTATTTGCTATTCAGTTCACCTATACAATCAGTCCCTTTACTTTTCTGCAAATCAGAGCATGGACTTGCAAGGATATCAAACAACTTTTCAGACATACAGTAGAGGAAGCATTTTTATCATTGCTTTTATAACTGCTTTACACTCCTTTACAGTTAGATCCCAGCTATAATTAAAGGGCAAAAAAAAAAAAAAAAATACAGTGAGAGGGTCAACAAAGACTCCTGAGTTCCAAAATATCAATGGTTCAAGTCAAAGGAAGGAACTCGTCTGTTCTTCCTTGGAAGATGATAGGTTAAACCACATTCACTGCTCAGGATTCTGAGTTAAGTGGTGTAGCCAGTGGAACTACGTCAGTGTACTAGAGCTGAAGTCTTAGTCCACAAAACATCCCTAAATGAATCCCAAAGGCCTTGGATCTGTCACTCACACCATCAACCAGGAGAGACTACCTTCTGAATAAGGATGCGGTCTCTATCTGTTTAGGTAATGGAAGCACTGACAATAATGACCCTAACTATCATAATTTCCACTCTAGCAGTTTCAGTGGAAGTATTTAAAATGAGGATAAAGTTTTATTTATTGTGAACATATGTCCAACTGACTGTGAGCACAGATTACACAACTACATTTTCTTGGAATTGTAGTGACAATGTCTTCTGAACATTCTTGTTATTCCTTCCTAGCACCTTTTCTTTTGTGAACTTTCCCCATTGTATTTATTTTTGCTAAACCTTTACCATGCTACTTGAGTTCCCATATTCTTGCAAACAATTCAGTATATTTATCCTGAAACAGTAAAGCTTATTTTCGTGTAAGAATCCAAAAGAAATACATATATTCTCAGTTTAAAAGAGAGCTCAACCTACCCACTGTAAGATCATTTTGCTAAGTTAATACTTTAATAATTTCTTATTCATCCTATTTTTCTTGTAGGCCATTTACTATTTTTTCTAAATAATAATTAACCTTTTAAACCTTTTACTCTTTCTTCTGTATTCTGACTAATGGAAATCCCCAAACTCACTACTTATAATCTGCATTTATTTAAATTGTTGGTTGCCTATTTTGCATTTCTCAAAACCAATTATTCAAATGACTGCCAAACTCCCTTTATCTTCCACTATCATTCTAGAATCAGCCTTGTTGTCAGCATTATCAGTGCCAGTAATAATTACATTACTCCTTCAAAAAGTACCCTTGAACGCAGACAAACCAGTACATTAGGAAACTGTAAGGCGGTTTTTAATATCCCTTTTTTTCCTGTCCAGTTCCTTAAGATACTGTTATCATCTCTGGTTTGCGCTTTAACAAATTGCAGTCACCGAGATATTAGAATATCATGACAAAGGCTTAGCAGGAAAAAGTGATAAAATTTTGCCTAACACTGATTCATACTAATAATAGCTACCTTTTACTTGCTTTATTAATGATCTTGACTGTGATTTTTACACTGTATATTCCGAAACGCAGATGTCACATATGAGTATCCCTATTAGCTGAAGACCAGCACAGCTAAACCACTGAAACAGTTTCCCTGGTCCAGTCCCTGTGCTATGAAGTCGTTTCTCATTTCAGGGTCTAATTCACTGTTTCTGAGTTTTTCCTCACTAAATACTGCAATCTCAGATACGCACACACACATGCACGTACAACGTGACGCAGGTAGAGAAGCATGCCATTACCCTCGTTCTCATATTTACCTTTTGGCGGTTCCTAGGCAGAATCTTACATTTAAGATTACAGACCTCCACTTTCATCTCTTGCACTTTCTAGATAAAAGTGTAGGCTCTATGATCTCCGCAATTTTTTGTTCTTTCAGCACCTACAAGTCTGATTTCTGACACTGGCAACCTTAACTCCTGTGCACTAGCCAGCGCTCATAAGGCAAAGTGCCTTAATCCAGAATGAAAAAAAAAACTGAAAATGAATCCAAAGAGTAGGAAACAATTTATAAGGATGCTGCAAGTAGTAGTGGTAATTCATTTTCTGCATGAGGTAATTAGCTTGTCTAAAATATTTCATTCCTACCCACAGACTCTACTTTTTCTTGGCCTTTCTAGCGCCTACCATGTCAGCACTGTAATTTAATGCAGTTTCAAATCTTTTGTGACCTAAGGCTCCAGAACCAAGTTGAATACCTGCCTGCGCCTGCTTCATATGACTCAAAAGTCCTGCCAGACTTACAGTTTCAATATTGAGGATTTACCTTAATTATTCCTTTCTTCCTTAATTTTGCAGAATATCTTTGATAAAAATAGTCTTCACATTAGCCAGTAAGTCAGCCTGTGCTGTAGCCATAAAAGTATATATACACTTGTAACATTAGAAAAACAGTTTCTGCCTGCTCCCAGTTTCATCGCACCAGTCACAGTTGCATCCTAGTTCTCACCTTTGCACGTTAGCAGGGAGACTTGCAACACTTCTGTGCATTTCCTTTTCTGGCAGATAAACAAACAAACCACACACATTAATTTTAATGAGTACCTCAAGGTTTTTCTATAAAAGAACTCTCAAGAATATTTAATAGCCAAGATAAACACTCAATTAAGGTAAGAAGGTTGCAAGTATTCAGATTTCTTGAATACTGTCCCTGTGGATATCACATTGATTATTAAAGAACGGTACCCATTGAAAAGAGAGGAAACAAACAACTGACAGTACAGATGGTGGGGAAAAAGATGTGAGCGAAGTGAAAGATTTGTCTAGGGGCACCGAGGACAAGCCAGAACTTCTTTGCTGGCACGCGAGGAAAACCAGGCATTTTTCTGAAGTTCTCTAGCCTATACTGCTCCAACCACAGCCCCCCTCTGAATTTTAGCCAGCAGCTGCTTGCCTCCAAGCACAGCAGACAAGAAGGGTCTCTTTGGTGTACAGTCAGAGATGAAGACTGGCAGCTGAAGACTTCTCAATAGAAAAAGGGAGTTGTAAGCTATTTTTAAAATTAATCTCTACAGAATTTAAGAGCAGCTTCTTTGGTGTAATCAATTATCACTGCCAAATCTATCCATGTTTCTGGCATTAATACAGTGGCTACACCAAGGAAATCTAACACTCAGGTCAACTCATTAAAAAAACATTTCATGAATCTCAAAGATCAGTGCAATCTTCAGAGCAGCCAATACTGCGGAAAAGCCCTTCCTTTGCGGCTGTCATTTTTTTTTTATCATATGGAACAACATTGCACACAAGGACTGCCAGGACAGAGATCATCCTCATCGTTTCTCAGATCAAGACACTGATTCAGCAGAACATTGAAATGGGAGTTTCACCTTAAATGCATAAGCAGTCCCACTGATTTTGGTGAGACTGTCACATATGTAAACATTTTGATTTTTGACACCTTACAGGTACCTTGTAAGGAACCACCTGAGAAGCCTGAAAGGAGCAAAACATTCTTCTGAAGGATGGCACTAGCAGCAAGACACAAAAAATACAGTCAAATGTTCTTTAAGTTGACACCGACCACGAACTGTGACAGCAAGAAGATAACCTACGATATTTTTTTTTTAACTCCCTTAAATCGTAATTTGGTAAAAGTTAACTAACTGGCATAGAAGGCAACTCAGTTGATATTACACTGGTTAATATGTGTTGAGGCAAAACTATATTCAAGGAGCAAATTCTTATCACAGCCTGTTTAGGGCAAGTGACTTTAATGGAAGAAGAAACAATCCTAAGCCAAAATATTCATGCAATCAGAAATTCCAGAAAGAGACCATTACTTTTAACTCTGTATCTTTACTTCTTTGGGTCATCTTTCACTTTCGATGGTGTCTCATCTCCCACACAGAATAAACCATGCATCATTAGAAGGAGTTTTAAAAAGTTGAGAACGTTCAGGAATGCCTCATTTTATATGATATGCAACGATGCAAAAGTGAGGCAAAATGCCAAAGCAGAAATGGAATAAAAATAGCCAACAATTTTTTAATCCACAGAGCCTTTTACCTCCATTACCAGCTGAACCATCTGTTCTGCAGTTGTTCAGGTCTGCGAAAGAGAGTGTAAACTAAAACGTGTTGTGTCTTTTAAAGCTTAGAGAATCTGCTGGGTAAAGGAGTTTGTGTCTATATTTAAAAATAATAATCAATTTTTGGTTTTTAACAATGTAACCGAAATAAACCTGCAAAACAAATGCAAGATGAAGCTAAAAGATCTGATGGCTGAATACAGCTTCAAAGAAAGCCTGATCCTTCCGCAGCCCCCGAGTACGTGACAGAAGGGACGTGCTGCCGCCCCTGCCCTGCACGTCCTCTCACGTCCCTCTGCGCTAACCCACCGCCAGGTCCTCCCTCTCCTGCCCGCCCTTACTCCACAGGTACTCCTTGTAGGAGAGGGAAGAGAAAGCAGTGACTGCAGTGCTAATCTCATGTCTTGAGACTTTGGTTTTGCACTTCCCCAACGCCAACTTCCTCAGCGACCTTCCAAAAGCCGTTTACTCCTCCTGTGCCTTGGTCTCCCCAGGCTGAGAGGATACAGGCACGGAAGACTGCGAGCACTCAGCCAGTATGGGTGACAACCATGAAAGCACCACAGAAAGACAGATCATCTCCTCTGGGACTACGCAGATAAGTAAAAAGTTCAGAAGGCTGGATAAGACCACGTTCGCCCTCAAAATAATCCTTTTATTAGATCAATAGAGCCACTTTACAGGCAAAAGTAGAGCTCAATGAAGTGTCACACCCAGCCCTTAGCTGGTGCAGCATCAGGGCAACGCGCAGGGGCACAGCAGACGCCTACCGCTCCAGATCGAGGAACGTATTTCACCTCAACACGAGTAACTACAGGAATCAGTCCGTGTAGTTGTTACCTGGGCTTTACACAGACCTACTCCGATATGCTTCTAGTGGGGTTTTAGGCCATGCACCCGGACCAGCTGCCATGGACTCCGGCGTTGGTACAGCAACCACGCTTTGAAAAATCGCCCGACGTACTTACTGCCACCTTTAGGCTTCCAAATACCAGACCAAATCCGGCCTGTAAGATTTCCCATTCGAAATTCCTGTTGACAGAACAGACTAGACGTTGCAATAAAAACATTATAATTTGGTAAACCACCAAGATAAGTTAGGCTTGATCTACAGAGTACAGCTCATAACGTGTTCAAATCCTATTAAATGGGCTTAAATAGGTATCATGTTTTAAGACATTGGCTCGGTGACCTGAAACCAAGAGCTTCTGTGACATAAAATGTACCTAATTTATTTTCTTGACCTAGCATATTTGACATAGATTATAGTTTTTCAGCTTTGCTGAAGCTCTTGGGCTATGTACTCTACAGTTTCAAAGATGACGTAAATAGGACATTTGTGCATGTTTGTTTCTGCTTTCCGACTAAAGCCAAAGGCACATCCCTAAACCTCAGGGAAAACGGAAAAGCTTTTTGGAGTAAAAGCACAAACTAATGAAGGATGAAGTCCAACCGGTACATCGCTTTACCCTTCATCTTTTACACCAGCTTCCATACTTCCTATCTATTTTCCTGTATCTTGTCATAAAAAAAAAAAAATATATATATATATATAGTTGTCCACCCTTAACAGAACAAACGGCTGAGTTTTGCGTCAATCTGACAAGCGATCTAAGTGTTTGCCAACCTGCACTGGTTTTATTTCCCTTCTTTCCGCAATATACCTTCCTGATCCCACGGGCAACGCTTAATGTGGGGACGACTGAACGTACCAGATTCCATTTCTGACCCTTCATCACTGTGACACAAACAGTAACTTCCACTGAATCAAATCAATTTCCAAACAGGACTTTGAAATTCTCAGAGCCAAGTTGGTAAGACAGATAAAGCACGTTCATGATATATGATTTCATTTTGTCCACTAATTATTCAGTAAGTCTGCAAAAGACAGTCACTCTCCAGTTCCTAAAATTATCTTTCTTGGGATTTCATTTAATACAAATAACATACATTAACAATGCATATTTTGCTCTTCTTGTGGGATGATACTCCGTAATTCATTCATTATTTATGTTCTTTTAATACGCTGTAGACAGCTGCTATGCATATACTGGTTTCACCACTCTCCAATCTCTTCAAAAGAAATGCTGAAACCTTTCATTTCCCTTTAAGGGACTTTGGGTAGAATTAATAATACACATTAATAATTCAAATTTTCTTTCTCCCTGTTGGTGGATGAGCAGTTTTCACAGTGGCTGAACAGTTTTCACACAGTATTACCAATCTGCATTAATAATGCATTTTTTTTTTCCCCTCTTTCTAGCCGGTTGATGGGCAGGTTGCTTATGAAGTAATGTGCTTTGATAATAGGTAGTTTTGCTTTGCAGCAACTCAAAACCAGGAGAGACTCACGATGTGCTGTAAATGCCCACTAAAGATAAAATCTATCAATCTACTATGGTCTTGTTAAGAGGAGCACTGAAAGTATACACCTACCGAGCACTTCTTTCAAGGCTTTTCAGTACCGTCTAAATAAATACCGGCAATTGCTCACTCTCCTACTGATCAGTGGTGGACATTTCTACCCCCACCTACTGGTAGGAATACAATTTAAAATAATTTCGCATTCAAGAGAGAGAAAAGAAGGGAAAAAAATCAGTGATAATCATTACATCGCTCTTACTTGTTAACATCTTAAGAGGATCTAAAGGTTATAAATACAGCCCAAGAGCTCCGGGGGACCCAGACAAGCCCTTCTGCAAGGAGGGGATTTTCATTCAAGCCAAGGGCACTCAGAGCCTTAAAACTCTTTCTTTGCAATTCTATCAACAAGCCCATTCCATCCTTCCTCCCCCGACCCTTTTTTCTGATTTATGAGAAACCTGGTTAGAAGTATTTCCTGTACTTAATGGTTTCCTGGCTACTTTCTGTGCGGCGTTGTAGGGCAGCGTATTGTTACAAAAGCACGTGATAGATTTAGGTATTGATTCTATTTAAAGCTGGTTTATCAGATGAGAGACAGATTTATACTTCCCAGCCACCTCAGGGCCCAGAGCTCTCTTAGTACATTAACAATTATGAGTTTGGAACTGTCCACTTAAAGAAGATATCACTATATCATCCTATATTTATAAAATACAGTAAGCTTAAATGCTGCTTAATTGCATAATCTTTACAGTTGCTGGCAACGATCAAAATATTTGAATGCATAAATGCAGCCATTCCAAAAGGACAAAACAAGAATAAACAAGAAAGAGAAGGAAATACTTTTATCTGCCTTTGCAGTTTAACTTGAATTTATTTTTAGTTAATGATAACAGACTGAAAAAAATCCAAGCACTGAGCAATACCAGAAGTGTCATTTGGAAGAGAGTTAAACACACTTTCACTATCATTAATCATGGCAAAAGTGACAGAAGAAAAATGAGCTGGCTTGGTATATCTAATATATTAATTCTCCCTGCAGATTGGCTCAATGCATGAGCAAGTAAAAACAGGTAAACCTTTGGAAAAAGAGAGGAATATCAGTATGAGGCTTTCTGTTAGGAAGAAACACTATCATTTTTCCTCAAAGCAAGCTACAAAAGTTAAAAAAACCCAAAGTCCCTGTTTTTAGATATGGTTGAACAACTGCAATGAAAAAATAGCTAAACTAAAGCAGCTTAATCCCATTTTCATAGTGGGCGAGCACACGTTTTCCTTTTTTTTCCTCCTCCCAGTTCCTATGCTGCCTGCAAAGGATTGATTTGGATTAGTTTGCTGGAAATCTGGATAACTTTCTCCCTTACAGTTACCTCAAAGCTGTGACTTTTCCCCAAAATTATTTAATTTCATTCCTGCTTCTTAGTTTTATTTACAAAACCAAACCTTATTTGTTGTTTTGTATTTTTCTCAGTTTTGGTAAAATTCAGCCATTCAAGATGCTCCTTCCCTACTGGTGAAACACATCCAAGGTAAGCAGAGGGAATGATAGGTAAAGGCATCTCTTTCTTTAATTCAGGCAAAATTCAAAGGTGCTAATTTCAGATCTGAACTTAAGTTCCCTCTTTATTTCCTGATACGTTCTAGCAGTTACACTGCACATATGGAGCCCCTCCTAAAAATACCAAATGGAGACCTACTTGCAGAACTGGTGACTTTGTTGACATGATGAAGAAACATTACTGCGCAACCTCAGAAATCCAAAAAGAATGAATTAGAATCTTTACCACAAGTTCAAAGTTGACCCAAAGGCACAGTGGAAACAAAAGCAAAATGAGGAAGTTAAATACAGTCTAAGGATTGCATTGTGTCTGCTGGAAACCGAAAAATTTCTTATTCATTTGATCAAAGTTTTTATATACAGTTCTTTCGCTGTAACAGATCATCGAATGATGAGCTCCTGGCAAAATCATGAGATGGATAACTTTGTACAACTCACAGACTGTTCTGTCCCAAGTTATTCATATAATCCATCTGCAGCTCAGATCTTCCTTTCCCAGCCTGTTTTTTAGCCTGCAGGTTACACAAAGTACTTTACTGCTACACAAAAAGCGCTAAAAACGAGGTGACAAGAACAGGGGCAAGTAGGGTATTAAAACCCCACCATAAAAATATTTAAATTAGTAAAATTATAAATAACTCAGGGAACAGTTCTAGCTGCATCTTCAGATCTGTGTGTCCTGTGCTGTATTGGTGCTGTCATCCTCTGGCATTATTAAATAGCAGACAATTTACTGATTTAGTTGGGATAGCATCTGTTTGCTACTTAGGCACGGCAATGACAACAAGTGTTTGGTGGAAACAAGGTAGAATCAAAAGAGCTTCAGATAGAGACAGGAGGTAAACACTGTGCATTCAGGCACCGCAACAGAACCAGTCATGGGAATATACTGAGTGAAATATTTAGCAAACAACGTAAGATCACATTTTTAGTTATTAGGAAAACCAAATTAAGTCACACTGAAATGACAAACAGTGATGTGAAAAAGTAATAAAGAAGCGACAGGAAAAATGGGAAAGATGCAGTGCGGAGTCCATACGATTCCAGTAGAACCTGCATTTTACAACTCAACGCGTTAAGAGACAGCTACTTCAAGGTTGATTTACAGCAAGCCTACAGCCCATCTGCTTTTGAGAGCCAAGACACTAAAGATAATTTCAAAATTAAACAGAAAGATACACATTGATCAGGGATGTAGTTTTCTCTTTTAACCTGATAAAAATTATTTTGCATCTCATCTGCTAAATGGTAAATAAAATAAAGTAGATTAAAAGAATTTGTTAATTTAGTTCAAAAATTATTTAAGGTATCAGGTCAGTAATCAACAGAAGAAAAAAATCAGTTTTACCAAGATGAATTTCATTATTATTGAGTAAAACTCTGTAGTGGTTCTTCAGGTGAGAGAAAAATGTGACCCATTATGTTAGTAGCAGCACTAGGGTTTTTTGGAAAGACCTGCACCAATGCAGAACTACACTGTCCTCGGGGATAGCTTGAGAACTACTGTGTCTCAAATACATCTCTCTGAATCATAATTTTCTTCCTGTTGGCTTGATACTGAGGGGAAACATTAATAAATCCAGTGTCAGGATTTTTTTGTTTCTACAGATCATTTTAGTCAGAAAATGCTGATGCTATCAAGCCAAAACTTTTGGCAAGAATGACAGTTCTGACAAATTTCTCAGACTTTTTCTGTAAAATAACATTTCAATTTGGGAATCTCACTAATTCTAGCAACCACGAGAGTGTCAGAAGTGAATGGCAATGTTCTTGGACAACTGAAGCAAGCCACGCATACGACTTAAGGAGATTTCTTTCATTTATCAATCTGTTTTTTTCTGAGATTTCAGTCTTTCATTCTGATTTAAGGAACTGTTTGAGGTTTCTTAATGACTTCTATGTCCAGGAGGTGATAATTCCAGGAAATTCATGGAAAGTATAATGTAGTGAATGAGAAAGGGAGATTTGCTGAAAAGAAGTCCTTATTGCAATGGACCGGAGTGGGTTCTCAGACCAGAGAGATCAATTACAAAGGTGAAAGTCCACCTGACTTACTGTACATGGGTTTCCAGACTAAATATATGTTCTACATGTTGTAGTATACTAGTTAGAAAATTTGCAAAGGGAAACTGCTTTCATGTCAAAACTGTATCAGATTATACAACTTCAAATTTTTCTTGCACCTGTTTCTATGGAGGAGTCAGTCATGTTTTTCTTTATTCCCATGTAAGGAAAGGACTGTGTCAGCTGCACAGATTATAGACTAAACTGGTTTAAGGCACAGGATCTTGAAATTTGCTGTGGTCAAACTGCAAATAAAAATTGCCGGCAGCTTCTAAGGCTCAACCTTCAATTTAACAACAGAAATTTATTCTTCCTTTTCTGTTTCTTTTTTAATAAATAATTTCACTGAAAATACAGATCAACCTGACACAGGTAGGTAAACTTTTGTGTTTTCAATCAGCAGCAGGACTATTCTAGATGTCACCTTTCCGGCTACAATATCAGATATTAATCCTCAGAAATAGAAAAGCTGCATAATTTTGAACCATTGTCCACTTCAATACAATTTTAAAGGCAGATAGATCACTGCAATTTAGCTCTGGACCTCACCTTTCTTGTCTGTGAGAAGGCTGTTGTGCATCTTGGATATAGGTTAAGGTTCAACTAGTGAAGAACAGACATATGAAAACTGGTTTGAATAAAATCAGATGTTCTCCAGCCTAAACACCTGTTATATACAACCTCAACATCTTATCACTGTAAAATAAATATGCAGATACAGTTAATACTTTTTTTTTTTCCCCTCTTATTTAACATTATGAGGGTCCAAATGTAGTGTGGAAGCTCATTTTCACACTCTTCAAACTGAGAGACCAAATATGGAAAGTCTACACCAATATCCCCAAATTATGAACCCTGCAGATTTGGATATTGCTCAATATATGAACACTAAGGCAGCTACCGCTGGTGTTGGAAAAGAACCAGCTCGCAAAAGGAGCTGTGCACTACAAAATGCTTAATAGCAAGAAAGGCTTATAAATCTTCATTCATAGTTATCAAATCACTGTAAAAACGTTGGCATAAAAAGACCCAAATAAATGTTAACTTAACCTTTTGGCACTTCACAAATATTTATCTTCTTTGGTATTTCATGTTTCCCCATTTATTCACTAGCTATTACCCAACTTAGAACAAAAATGTTTATACATCTTTGCCAATTAAGAAACTTATTTGAAAAATTGCTCACTAGAAAAGATTTTTGCCTAAGATGAGATTAGTCATGTACTAAGTTATTTATTTGCCTGCATAACCAAAGAGGAACAATCATTTTATTGTCAGTCTTGCTTAAATGGAGTTTCTTTAAAGAGCCAAGAATAGAGGAAAAGCACTTTGTTTTAATAAGGTCATGATGCTTATTAAATAATTTGCATATTGAAGGTTAAATTCTTATCTCGATACAGTAAAAAGTATTTTTGTCTATCCTTGAAAATTGGAAAAAGTACAAACAAGGGTTTCAAGAATGGTAAACAAAACACATTTATGTGTACTTTTTGACACTCGTAATTGTTCACCCATACATTCACATCCACTCAACATGAAGTAACAACTGCTTTAAATTAAGCCCCATTTATCCCTTTCAATTTGCTTCTAATAGATGCATCTATAGGTATAGCAATTACTTAGATAAGTAACAAAGCTGTGCCACAGCCTAAAATTGTAATCATCAGCACAGGATGTTAATTAGAGAGAGAGGGGACAGATGATGACAGTGTGTTAAGATTGCTTCTATTCAAAAATCACTTAAACAGAAAGTTAAAAGGATCATTACACAGTCTGATACAGATTTCAAGTCTAAAACCCACAAGGAACTTCCATGAGAGCAGTCCACCGGACACCTGAATTTGGCTGGCAAAACATCATCCTTTTGGTCGCGAGGGACCTCTCTCTGCCCTTTTCCCTAGCTCAGTGAAGACAGATGTTTTCTTCTTCTACCATTATTTCCTTGCACACCTATTCATATTGAAGCCTGCAGTAAGGAAAATGTGCAAAACAGATTCTAATGATTTCACAAGTCACCTGGTATACAGACTTTCACACACAGAAAGATAACGTAAGAACATGAGCTGCCAATATCTTCCATTTACAGTGCATTTATGAATAACTTTTAAAATAAGATTTTGGAGTTTGACTTATCACAGTATTTTCCTCTTTACGACGTTTATTGACTAATATAACAAAGAATACAGTTCCTCTCACGATTCATCAATGCAATACATCATTACAAATGCACTACCATCCTGATGATATGTTACTCAATAACATGGTAGCAGCTGGCAAGAACTTCCACTGAATCGGATCATGCAAGTTTTATCCTGTTTGTTTGATTTACATAGTTAAGAATAAGGAAGAAGAGATGTTAACAGGCTGAGAAAGCAAGTTCATGTACAAAAAGTTATTAATTGTCTTAATAGAAATTGACAACTGTGGCATCTTAGTTTGGGAAGGCAGATGTTACTTTTCAACTTTCCAACAGTTTCTAAAAAACAAAACAAAACAAAACCCCACAACTGTAACGTAATTCCATATTATTCTTCTTTCTGATTTACTGTTACACTCCCAGTTGTTCAGTTTAGCACCTTAAACAGAGCTGGAAGTGATAAGCAAGCCCCATGCTTGCCACTGCCATTTGCAGCTCTCATTGCAGACACGGCCCATTTGCCCAGTCGACGATTACTGGGAACACGTGGGTTTACGAACCCTAAGTCACGTCCCTTGGCTGCAGCTCCTGAACTCGGCACCACCAACTGCAACAGCCCCCCTAATGTCCTCTTCTCCTGGCAGAGTGCGGTGCTTACTGAACAAGACAAAGGGTAAAACACAACAAAGGCAGGTTTTTTTACTTAGACTTTAATTTTTCCTTGCAAGACAGACTTGATTAGTTTTGTTCAAAGACTTTGCACCACCACTGTGTTGAGAGAAGCAGCACGTTCTTCAAGCAGCTCCTACTGCTCCACCAGCCTGCTACCGCCTATTCATTCATCTCTATTTCCTTTGCCAGGCCCAAAGTCTTTGAATGGTTTATTAACTCTTTGATGCTTGTCTCAGTCTAGGGAAGAGTAAAGCACCAACTTCATCTGGTGGGGCAGAGTGAAGTCTCTTTCACTAGCCTGCCCCGCTCTGCCCTTATCTCTGCCACTGTACTTGGGCTTTATGTTTCCATGTTCCCTGTCTACATTTACCACAGTGACATTGATTGATTTAACACCATGAAGTTAATGTAATGAAAATGTAATATAAACTGAAAACTATACCTTATTTTCACATACTGATCACTCTTCCTGTTAGTTTCAAAGAAAAGTTTAAATAACTGGAATTAGTGCTTAATATCAAAGCAAAGCAGCTCGCTCTGGACGCTATACCGCATTTTGCAATTGGAGAAAAAGGCACTTCCACAGCCACACACTGTTAGATTGGATACCACTTGGATTATAGTACAACTCTGAAAAGATAAGTTGGTTACACAGGTTATAACAGAGAAAGAAAGAAGCAAAGGAATAAAAAGGCTGATAAATCAAAAAGAGGTTTGTAGTTCAGGCAGAAGAGGAGTTGTGAAAGGCTACTGAAACTTTCCAAGGAGAAATATGGCATATTCATGGAGGGAGTTGAAAATGTAAGCAGCCATCAAAAGGAGTGGAGAGGATGGATAATTTGGAGAGACCATGGATGTTACTGTGAAACACTTTTTGTCTGAAGTGGTGATCAGCTATATAAAAACAGACATCAGAGGCAGCTGAAGTTGCAAACTATGTACACTGAAAAAAGGGATATAAAGAGACATAAGATTTGAGGATTTAGAAGGACTTCTTAGAGGCACTTAATAGGTAGAAGAGCTTCTGATGGCAAAGGAGAAACAAAAGGTTAGGCAGCATTACAACAGCTCTTTTCAAGCAGATTGTTTTGATGTGATCCAGACTTGACTACATGGGATGATGTTTATAGAAAAATCCATTTGTAACAGCAGTAGCTTCATGGTTGAATGAATGAAAAGGTATTTTCTGTACTTAAATGAAACTGGGATGTAGTACAATGTAACAGGGAAGCTGAGTTCTGCAAATGCCTTTAAAATAGAAAAAGAAAAGAAATAAAGAGAGCACAAGGGGCAACAACCTTTGCCTACAAGAGTCTTTTTGATTTCTGGATTTTCATTTTGTTTACTGCTATGGAAAATTATCCTGTGCCAAATTTTATAGCTGTGGTATCCATGAATCAGAAATGTAGGCTTATTGGAAACTGTCAAGTGCAGAAGACTTGGATTTCATTCAAAAAGCAATCTAATCATGGTGCTCGGATAAAAAGCCAAAAACATGAGATAAAAGACAGGCACATCCAACGATGAACACAAGTTAACTGGATGTCTGAATTGAAAATAAAGACCTGGAACCATATTCTGGAGCTAGATATAGAGCAGGCCAGAAATACTTCACAGAATATCAACCCCACACAGGAAACAAGTTAAAAAAAAAAAAGAAACAAACTGATGTCAGCTAAAACGTACCTCAAGCCGCACCACAGAGACATCAGCTGACAGACGTCTCTGTGCAGTGCTGAATCGACACTCGTTCAGAAGTCTGTGCCACAACCCAAGTTTGGAGACAGCACGACTAGTGACTGCGGGCATAGCAGAGAGATGAAAAAAGCTAAACCAGAGAGGGCTGGTGTCATTGTACAACACGCTTCATAGTTCTGCTCACTTGTTCCATCACCTATGGCTAGTGAATCGCACCAAGCCTGCTCACAGCAGGACAGAAATGCCAGCCTCGCTGTCCTGAAGCGAGAGCCAAGTTTCAGGGCTTTATTTCTCATGCTGAAAAAAAAAGTTTGTCTACAAGCATCTCATAGCACACAAAATGCAAAGAGACAACTAAATCCTAAGAGTTCACACTACTCTTCCCTTATCCAATCCTTGCACTGCCCTTTTGTCCATCTTTCTTTCCCACTTCTCAGCACTCCCATTACTGCTGATCATTGCTAACGCTCCAGAAATGACAGCTGAATTGCTCAGGAAAAGACATCAATCTCCTGTAATTTACATGGATTAGAGGTCATTCAATTTTTAAAAAGACATACCAGGGTTACTAATTGGCACAGTGTATTTATCAAATCAATTCCAAGGTGACTGCAAGTGCTTCATGATCTCGGTTCAAGAAACATGTATTGGAATTTAGTGAGACTGTATTTTCCTATTGATGAAGAACAGTAATTTGGGGGGAGTACTCTAAGCAGCAATTTATTCAAGTCACTGCAAATACTTATTAAATAAAGACTTTGCAGTCTGACAGAATGAGAAAATGGAGGTTCTTTGCATAAAAATTAAACATATAGAGAAATGAAATAGGAGATCTACTTCATTTCTTCGATAATTTCTAGTGATAGTGTGCTTGGATGTTAATCCTACATCTTTCTCAATTACCAGGAGTTTCTCGACTACATATAAAACAACCTGTGGCCTTTATATTGAAAGGCAATGATTTACAGAGGCCTCTTCCAGAAGACAAGGTAAGTGGTAGATAACTATTCTTCAAGGATAAGTCATTTCCACTCCATGCAGAAGACAACAGTAGATGGAATGAGACAACAGAGTTCATCAGATCTAGATTAAATTTGGTTTTGAGGATATGAGGACTCATAAAGTCTGCTAATAGAGAATTTTCAGAGCATTTGCAGGAGCAAAGAAGTAGTTATAGATATGTTTATCTGATAAATCACAGCAACTGTAGGGGTGCTGCTATCCTAGCCTCAGTACGTGGGTCAGCATTGCTGCAAAAATAAACACTCTACACCTGAGCACCAGAAAGGTCGCATTTTGCCCAGGCTAAAAAATGTTTTGTAACTGAGGTATAACTAAATTGCATTTTAACCATGTTACCTAATCATCCCTATTTTTATGTCTAAAATGTAACTTGACTCAAGGGCAGCGTTATAACATGGTACCCATCTACACTAACAGACTAAATCACATTATCCGTTTCAAGTGATGACAGTGCTCTAACTGGATTTTGTACTACAGAAGAACCCCAAATATTAAGAGAGAAATCGGTACTAAAAGAGAAAATGTTTGTGTGAACACAAATATAAAACCACATCACTTGATGAATGGCATAGTTTTACTGGTGGAGGGGAAAAAAAAGAAAAAAAAGTATTTTCTCTAGTCCATCTAACTAGTTTATTATTCAAAAGGATAAAAAGGTGGTGGGCTATCAGGTGAGTGCTATTTGCACTTTGAAAAAAGCTGTATATGCTATGCAACTATAAAGCAGAAAAATATGAATTTCCATGGATGAATTAAAATATTCTTGCATTTAGGCAAGGCCAGAGGTACTGGCAAACAGCAAAATGTTAGAGAGAAAATAAGCATCTAAAGGAAAGCCACTGGGTCAGCATGTTGGAATTATCAGCTATACAAACAACACAGAGAAGTGTTGAGTTTCCAGAATGACTACTTTTAACGATAACACACAAATAGGAAAATACCACCAGATACACAGTGATTGAGTAGATTTGGTTTCTGGGTGGATACAGGCAGCCCAGTGTTGGCAAAAGCAAGGCAATAATCCAGGTACCAAAAATAAACATGGAAATCATTGTTGAATACAGAAATCATACGGGAGATCTTGTGGTGATTGCAAATAATAAAACCATCTGTCCAGTAGTAAGAAGCACTACACTGGGCAAACAAGGGAATGAAGCATAAATCACAGAAAGGCACCCTGGCAGTGAGAAAGATGCTACTGAAAGCCCATCTGGAAAATTATGTGCAATTCTGATTACCACATAAAGTCACTGCAGAAATCAAGCAGGTGCAGGTCAGAGCTATCAATTCACACAGAATTTGGGGGAGTTTTAGCTATGCAGACAGATTTGCCAGACTTAGTCTCTCAATCCTCGAACAATGGAACCTAAGTGGGATTTTTTGCCAACGTTTATGAGACCTTGATGCCAGTAGGCATTTTTAAAAGCAACCAATTAAACCTATGCATCCCAAGAGATGAAAGACAAGAGCAGAAAGGAACAGCATTCATAGAAATTAAAAGGTGTCCTTACACAAAGGTTGATCTTAGTCCTGTATCGAGATCTTTCTCCCATTTTATTTAGGCTCCTAGAATATCTTTCCAACAGGATTCTCATACCAAAAACATATGGGACTACATATAGAGATAGGCATGTAGAGAGATGGATTAAAAGAGACAGTCAGCTTTCCAGAGACTGAACCTCCAGCTTATTTTATTTTTAAGAAGCAGCTCATACGGACAAGAAACCCAGAACTGGATCTTCCTCTACTGCACGCTCCTCCCGGTTTGAGTAACTTAGGAAGAGTTGTACTCTCTCTCATTAGGTCTGTCTCCCCCATGTCCTCTTGCTGACCGGCTAGTCGTAGGCAAAGATGGAAGAATACAGACCATGGCAATCCTATTCTATGGTGTACACAGCAGATTAATAGATGATAGGATTGGGATGAATTTTGACAGAGATAAGGATTACAGTGTCTGCATTCTGAACAGGATATATTTTATACAAGATCCGCTCCAAATCGTCTTAAACTTTAATGAAAAAAAGGAACTTACGTGCACATACTACTGCTGCAAGCTTGAAGTGTATTTCTTCTCAGGTTTTCTGGAATTTTAAGGTTGAATCATTGGTTTCTTTCAATTTATTGCTGCATTCTATTTCCAGCAAGGGTTGTGGCCTTGGAACAGCCAGAGACCTTGGAACTGATTATCACTGGTAAGAACACTTAATCAATTTTACCCATCACATTTTAAATTTGGTTTCATCCGCATGCTTAGCAATGACTTCACCGTTTCAATAATACATACAAAATAAAAAGTAGGATGCACCACTATAAAAAGGAACCACAAAATAAATTAGGTGAAAAAGATAATTAAGTGCTGCTTATTCTTTCTTTTGTATTTATGTCTGATTTAGATGACAGCAGTGACTACTGAGAAGATGGAATGGCTGAAAGTACTTTAAAGGAGCTAGCTGATAATGGAAAGAAAGATGCATCTTTTCTTCTTTATTTCTGCTAGTGTTGGTACTTCTATTAATAAAACTATCCCTGTAAAAGCACACAGATGTTACCTAAAGCATTAAGAATGATCTAATCATTGTGCTATGATAAATAATTGTTTTTAAATCTGCATAGTTAAATGGGGGGGGGGGGGGGAGAGAGAGAGAGAGAGAGAGATAATCTTCCTATTATACACAGCATTTTGACCGACTTTCAATAAACTGACTTTTACCGGTGTTAAGAGGCGATTCCAACCTTACCTCAACTTTCTAGCAAACAAGATAGATACAAGGATACAAGAAGCCTATAAAAGAGAAGATACTCAAAGTGGTCTGGGCACCTAATAACAGGAACACAGAGACCACTGCTGGAACTGACAAGTGGTGAGGCAGGCTAATGGTGGACATACCACTTTTTATATGTTTTCCATCTCTCCTGAAATGCTGTATAAACATATACAGACATATAAATGGTTCTTGTTTTCTTCTGATAATCTTTTTTAACACAGTAAGCATCAGGTTGCGTATACTAATAAATAAATAACAGTAAACCAAGATATGTTTCTACCTCAGTTTGTTTCTTGAATTTCTTTGAAAACTTTAGCACTGATACAGTTATTTTTAACGATTCAGGATAATTCACACATTATATAGGAAGTTAAAACACTTTTAAATCTGCAGAAGGCTTCACTGTACTTATTCATTTCATAGTAAATTATGAAGCTTTAAAAGCTTCCATTTTGCCTGCTTTTTCAGTTTATCTGTGAAAGATCCTGGATAAGATTTACAAGTCTGTCAACTATCACTAAGAGTGACCTGGAAATTAGATCTTTCAGAGAAGTTCACAAGGCTTCAGCAATTTGACTCCAACATTAACTTTTTTTTTTTCCTGCAGAGCATAACAGGCATGCTTCAAAACACAAAGGATGACATGAAAGTTAAGAAGAAAAGTTTACAAAAGAATCAACAACTTGTAGAAAAAACAGTTCTCAATATTTCTTGCTTGATTATAAGGTACTGGAATCTCAAGACAGTCCCTCTTAGAATGACACACAACAGTGAGCATTTCCATAGTAGAAAGAATCAAGTAAATTCACAGCTTGGAGTATATAAGAGGGTAAACTCCATTGTCCACATTAGAAGAGGGTCTCTTCATTCTCTAGAGATGGATTTGAACTCCATGGGACACTTCTGTAATCTAGCTGGCAGTAAGTGATACATTACTGAAGATTATGGTACAACTTAGAAAAAGTTGGTGAAAAAAATTTAAGTAACCTCTCTACTGTTTTTGAAGTAGGAAATATAGAACAACTATACCTCTTCTCCCTAAAAAAGTCATTTTCAATTACAAAGATGCACAGAATTCCTCCACTCTCATTCCACAGTACTCTTCCAAACAGTTCGACTAAAGAAAACACATATTTCAGGGCACTAAACATGTGGACTTCCAACAGTTTGGCAGAGGAAGTAAAAATCAAGTGAAAACACAAGATACAGTCTGTAAAGTAACAGTAACCTGTAAAGATGGAAACAACGCACAGAGCCCAAGTCAGAGTTTCAGCTGCATGTGCAGTTATACAACCTGTGATCCTTTTTGAAAATAATGAACCAGCATTCTCTGCCTAAGTTCAGCACACCGTGACTTTCTTATTTGTGCTCACAAGGCCATGTCTTCAGGGCAGGCACTGTCTGTCTGGGCAGACTTAAGTCAAGAAATGCTGGCACAGTGGGATACCCATTACAGCTGCGTCTGTGGACTTAGTGCAAGACAAAGAAGTTGAAAATATATCCAAAACTTTAGAAATATCTACAGATCTCTCATATTGCTGTAAAAACAGCTTTAAAGTGAATTAGCCAATGACAGGAGCAAAGTCAATGAAATAACACGGTCGTGCCATAACAAGCATTAGAATCTTGCTCCAGAGTCAGGTAGCCTCAAACAGCAAATTATCAGCAAGACATACTGACATTTACAGTCTCTGGTAAGAAAAGGCGAAGGTAGATAGAGAAGGGAAAGAACAGAGTGTTTTAGGGAGGAAAATATGTCATACAGAAAGTGCTAGAAGGTGCTTGACCCAAAGAACCGAGGCATCCGAAAGATGATAAAACGGAGCTGCTAAAGAAAAGCTTGTAAATTCAGAAAATGTACCGTATTGATATGAATGCACTGAGGCATGAACAATGCAAGTGCAGTGTCAACCCTTATTTTTCATCTGCCTGTTCTCCTTGTCCTTTGTAATGGAAGGAGCGTTTTTTAGGGATGGTCTTTATGAAGGCATGCTCCCCAAGCACTCTTAAATTTAAGAACCGTTTAGTACCCCTCCAATCCCACATTTCTCTCCAAAGAACGAGAAGGACTTAACTGAGACAGAAAGACTAAAGGGAAGGTGAAGATCGAAATCTAGTGTTCTACGGTCTTCTACAGTCCTTTAAAATAATTTAAAAATAAAAACTATGAAACCAAATGTACTGTATGACCTCTTCCACCTAAGCTATAGCATAACCTTGCATTAATAATGAAATCAGACAATTTTATACCTTTTTAATAATGTATGCCAAATATATTTGGGTTTAGGAAGGGTAGTATTCATTTATCGATCATGATGCATTATCTCCAACCTAGAAATTTCTAAGCAGCTTTCACCTCCTGTGCAATTCTAAATAATTCAGAATGTAATTTCAGTTGGGTTAGTTTGTTTGTATTTTTTCTTATTAAATTTGTATTTTTTAATCAAAAGAAAAGCTGACAGACCTGTAGCAAAGGGTCAAACGTCTATCTCGTATTACTCAAAAAGTCCCAAAGAAATCATCTTGAAAAGTCCCATGAGTGAGGATATTGCTGTCTAATTCGGTAGTATTTAGAACACCAACCTCTGTACCCACTGTATTTGTACAGTGTTACATGTATATTTAATAATGATTATAATAACAGTAGCAAATAACTTTGAGTTCTTGTTAAAGGGACATATTCACACTATAATTTCTTAAAAGTTATTTGTTCATTTTACCTTAAGATTGGAACAGTTCATCCCTGCCAATTCTCAGCATGAAAACAGAAATTTTGTTCAGGTTTCTAAGTTGAAAAGTAAATTTAAATATGCAAGAATTGATTAGTAATTTGTACTGCATATCTGCATTCACTCCAAAGGTAAATTGTTGAGTAAGGTACTGACAAACTCTGCAACTTAGAGATTTACAGGCTTATCTGTGGCATATTTTAATATTAATGAATTTCCAGCAAGGTTAGATTTTTATTTCGCTCGTCTATAATTAGCGGGGGGCAGAAGAAAGGATGAGAACACACAGATGCCATGGTGACACTGAAAAATAAGAAAGAAAAAAGACAAATGGAATAAACAGTGTCTCAGAGAAGTTAATTAGGAGCACTCTGCAGTTCCTAAAGGCCTTTGAATGGTCAGTTCAAGAAATAATATTATCATAAAGGGATTATTGTAGGATTCTACAGATCAGCGGTCAAGGATTACATCAGATTTTAGGGAGAAAAGTTGTGCTATGTGAAACAAATTAAGAAGAGTATGTTTTCATCATTACAATCAGAGAAGGCACAGGGACAAAGTCCAAAGTCATACATCTGTGGATGCAAATTAATCACCTTAAAATAACTCATAGTCACCTTTAGGACTTCTCAGATCATAAACTAAAGTGATGTTTTGATTGCTTCAGTGATAAGAGAGGATTTAAAAAGATGTAAAGTCGCAAAACAATAATCCAAGGAGTTACTGGATTACATGGCTGTGCGATTAGAAGTTGCATTATTCTCTCATTCACGCCCACTTGCACTTAGCTGGTGTTTCCTTTCATCTTCCCAGAAAGCCACTCGCACCAATTTTGACCACTATGCATCAGGGCATTTGATGTGATTAAGTTTAAAGAAATTTAATTAAATATATATGTCATCATTTAACAGTATGTCTATATATGGACTGGTACGACAACATGAGAATGCAGATGTTCCCAGGCTACTTTTAAGTTGCCTAGTCAGATGCTGCTAGCAGCACAGGTGTACCAGCCTGGAGCTCAGCACATACTGCAAAGCTGACCTAACCATCCGGGTGATATATGCGCCCTACACACCTCTGCCATGAAGACGTAACATAGCAAAGATTTATTTTTTGTTTCATATTTTGGAATACCATTAAATCACACTGCAGTTTCTTACAAAGCTGCTGAATAGCTTCAACAATTTTGTTGTGTCCAACCACCTCTGAATGAAACGTTCCTGTCGTTCATAGTGTTTTCACACAGGACTCTTTCTTTGGTGTCAAGGAAACCATGGCGTGCAGCCATGGCTAAAAGGCACCGTAACTCCTACAAGGAATTCAAAAGCACCTATGCGCTTCCACGGTCTTTGGAATTGCTTGGATGCCTTAAATCACCTGCAGATTAAGTGGGCTCTGTGAGCAGCTGTTGCATTTATACAATGAGGGAAAACCTGCAAATACTCAATTCCCCCCAAGCATCTGAGTGAGCAGAAAGTTCAGATACAAACATATGGATATTCCAAAAAGAGACTGTGACTCGAGAGGCAAGATCTACGGTACAGTTTAGCCTATCTGAAATAAGAGCTGGGACACCTGCTAAAGCCAAGCTCTCCGGTTTCTTTCCTAGTAAAGGCAAACCCCAAGTGGTCACATTTTCAATCCAATAACCTAGTTTTGTTGGGGAGCTGTGTGAAGGCCCAAAATAAAAGGCAGAACTGCCAACCCCTTGCCACAACCGACATCTAAAACCATGCATGTACAGAAACTCAAGCAGCGCTTTACAGCTCTGAACGGTATCAACAGCACTCGAATATAATTGCTGAGGTTTGGGTTTCACAAGTACCAGTAGTCATATGCTGCAAAGAACTTAGATTAGAAACAGTTGAAATCATGCTTGTTCTGCTCTTGATTGTGTCTGGGAGCTCCAGCACATCAGTGAAGATGTATTAACACAGTTTCTGTCCTGGAAATTCAATTAGCAGCACTGCTTCCATGTTCTACAGGCAAAGTCAGTTCACAGGACATGTTAACAGCTATGCAAATCTCAGGAGAGCTTAAGTTGTCTTTATCTTTCTAGAGTGAAGTGCAGTGCAATGCTCAGGGTGGAAATAACTTGTCGTTGGCAATAAAGCCAAATGACCTCTATGCGTTCACCTCCTGGAGCGGAGCCAGCAGATGCTTTTGTGAGACCACAGGAAACGCTGGAGGCAGAGGAACCCCACAAAGCACAACCTCCAGAATGTTTACGGCATCCTCCCCTTCCACTGATGGCATGCCGCTGAAGCACTGCCCGCAGCTGGGTGGCCCTGACATCCCTCAGGATAGAGGAGAGCTTTATGACACTGATTTTTTTTGCAGGTGCAAAAGGGATCTGTTACCTGTTGCAGACTTTGCAGAGCCCGCTCTGTTTGCTGGGGCAGGTGCCAAGAGGCAGGTAGGCAGGGGAAACTCTCTAGCATTGCAGCCTGAGAGGAAGGACAGCTCCTGAATCAAGACTGAGGCATTTCAGGGACTTTGCAACAACTGAGCTTTTGCCCCTAGGTAATCTCAAGGGCCAAAGGAAAATATCAGAGAAGTACCTGATGTTAACCATAAGTTAAGGCAATGGGACTTCAACTTATGCAGCCATTCAAGTCAAGTTCCAGGTGCTTAACTTTCAGTTCGATTTATGCTTAGAGGAAACGGAGACAATGATAACCTCTGATTTTCTAGCTGCAGTCCACATTTCCAGAGAGGAGCAAAGGAACTTTGGTCCTACAAGACATAAATATTGGCAGATAACATCCAGTTGTACTTTCAACCAAAACATTACTTATTCTCTTCAGTGACTGTCCAAAACCATTGTTGCAATTTTTCTGGTTTCATAGGACAAGGAAATAACTTATATCACTTCCCCCCACTATATAATACTTGAGTAGGGTAATGTATAACTCCTTCTTCAATATGATGTAGCACTCACATAAATAAGGTGAAATATTAACTCTGAACATTGCACAGTGGGTTTGAATTTCCTCTCCAGTATTGATTTTTGCATCATTTTATTATGTTTTAATATGCAAGACCAAACTCCAAATCCTACTTCATGGTAAATGACATTTAATAATGTGAAATCTATCCTACGTGCATGAACTTTTCACAACTCACATTGACTTCAGAGGGTACTTCTGAAGGCAGACACCTTGCACGATCAAGGCCACTGCAAAGCGTGTGTTGTCACAGAAAATACGTATCATAATTCAGAATGGTTATGCCTGATCAAAAGAGAAAAAATGGAGAGCAAAGACATGGAGATGTGAGCTATGAAGCAAACAGATTTAGCACTGCACAGATAATAAGCAACAAATGAAACTAATAATTAATATAAATCTATGCTTAGTCAATGTAAGACCATTCCACAGGACAAACAGTTGCGAGTGAGGTCATCCAGCAGGCATCAGCTAACGCCCAGTGCCAGGAGCCACCCTTGTGGGTGTATTTGGAGTTTTCTCTTTAATATGCATGAAGGCCACCTTGCCCACAAACATCTGATGCTCTACTGGATTTATACAGCTACAGTTTCTCCCCAATTCTCCACTCTCTCCTTTCAAGCAACAGAGTAGATGGGAAAGCAAGCTGTGCAGTCCTTTCAGGGGGAGTACAGGGAGCCAAGGAGGAAAATAAAAGGGAAAAAAAAATGCTGGTGCATGAAATCTGGCAGGTGGTAAGTACACAGTAGATTTCAGTAACTACTTTGCTATAGTACAACACAAAAGGAAGTAATCATTACATCCAATGCTGCTGTACAATAAAATACAATAAGCAGGAAGACTTGCTTTAATAGAAAGACACTGTGATTTGTGATATACTGAACTAAGCAGAACATCCTCAGATGTAATCATCTTTTAAGATGTTATTTCTTCAGAAGAAACTATGCAATTATTTACAAAGAATCATAAACACGCAATAAAAGTCAGATTTTAAATTGCCCATGCATATGCCATCTGTCAAAATAATTTTCAAAAACAAGTCAAAGTTTGTAAATTTATTTCGCCACTGATGGCATATGCAGGAGGACTGGGATCAGCATGGTGATAGGCTATATACAAAAAACCCGTTCAATTCTAATTTCTCACTCAGTGCCTGGCTCTCACAGACTGAAGATGAATGAAGTAATCATCCTTAAAGAGCTTTGCCATCTAAAAGGAAATAATTTAAAGAGCACAAATTAGCAGTTACAAAAAATAAAACTGTCCTACTCTACTGAGCCTCACTATTTAAAACACTTTCAAAAATTACCAAAGATTTTTAAAATGGATCATAGCATTTCTTTCTGGAAACTCTAGTTCTCTCAGTGCAATTCTTATTGGTTCGTTTATTGAAGTGTAAGGAATCTAAAATTAATATGCCTCTGAATTTTACAGAATGAAAAATGAGAGCAATCTGCAATGAAGAAAAAATATCTGGGCTTCATTACAGGCAATGGAAATATCCTTCTGCTTCCCCACACTGCCCTCATGGACACGGGGACTTAGATCTCTGGTCTTCAAATGCACTTCACAGCATTCAGATGTCCTGAACGCCAGCTGGGTCAGATTCAAAGTTACAAATAATGTACGGGACCTTCATCTCAATTATGATCCAGATTATAATTTAGGCTTTTATTTTCATACTAAGATGGCCAAACTAATAGTAATTTCCTTGCAATATTTAATATCCACGAAGCTAGCCTTCTCACAGCCCAACACAGCCCTCTTCTGATGGGGGAGGTGGGACAGGTAAGATGATTATGTATACGTTACTTGAGGCAGAAACGCAGATTTTATTGGCAAAAGCGATTTAGGAAGGGAATTCCAATCTTCACAGCCACTCCACTGTCTCTTGTCCTAGTTGTAATTCCAACAAGCTACCAAGGAGTTCTCCCCCATGTCCGTGGACTTTCATCACTTCTGAGACACTATTTGCATTTTTCCATGCCTTGGCTAATATACACTGAAATTTACACCAGAAGTGATGATAATCCACAAACAAGCAAATGTAACATCCATAAATGTATAAAGGAAAGTTCCAGCAGGAACTCAGAATACCAAAACATTCTCTATTAAAGTCATAGACAGGCATAATAAACCTATATATATATTGCTCCATTCATTTATTAAAAGCTGCAGTGCAAAACCACTGTGAATTCCTTCCTCGCTAGTAAAATACAGCTGCTCCATTTTATATTCAAGCATAGAAGGCATCCATAGCATGGCTGACAACACTGGCTGTAAAGCTGCTACTTGGGTTTGGCATTTAATGCCTAACAAAGACAGACACCTTCAATAGTCAAAATGTAATTAAAAAATAGAATTTCAGCCTGTTTGAAGATCCCTCTCTGGGTGGAAAGTCAGTTTAGCTACTCCACTGAAAAATAACTATTTTCATTGCCAGTATGTCAGAACAGACTTTCAGTTAAGCTTTAAAAAATCCAATGCCAGAATTTTTCAAAATTAAACTGTATACATTTAAAATAGTACAGAAATGGGATCAAGCAGAAGGTGAAGTTATTTCCATGAACTGATTACGACATTAATTTCTCTTGTGAATTTCATTCCTAGCTTTTTGCTAATTAATAAAAACAGGTCATTAGATACAAAAATACAACTCGGATACGGATGACAAATTAGGGAGAACACTGAACAATGAACAATTAGACCAGAATCTCAGCTTATTTCACACCAAAGAAAATTTTGTTCCCAAGCTCAGCGTAACAAGGTTTCCACATGCAGAAACCATAGATTGCATTCTTACGTATGGCTCGTGCTCAGCTTCACTGAAAAGAGGAAGCAAAGGAAACTACCAGAACTATAAACATTTCTTTACTATTTTCCCATGCAAGCAGAGGACAGCATAAGAAACCATTTGTCACAGGTCACTTGAAAGACACTCCTCTCCAGGAGCTGCACAGGAACAGGACCCGACTCCAGCCCAGAAAAGCTGAAATTCCTCATCTCCTCTCCTCCTTCTTCCTACAACCCGATAGCCTACGTATGAGCCCGTGTACGAGGGAATCTGGCTTTCCAGGTACAACCTCCCGCTCTTCCTAGCTCAGGAACCAGAGGAGCCTTCCCCACTGAACCAGTGCAGCGGGGTGAGCACGGGAAGGGGAGTTCTCCACCTGCTTTTGACTCCCTCCCTTATTCCTACCACAGACATTATATTAGAAAAAATGTTGGAAGAGCGATTTTTATTCCTCAAAAGCTGAAAAAAAGTTTGACATTCTCTTTCTTTAGCCTCCCATTTTGTTCTTGACAAAGTGATATATAAGTTCATTAGAGCTCTCATTCATGTCTTAAATTAAAAAGATATCTTTTGGCAAACACAGATTGCTGAAAACGCACCTAACTCTAAAATCACGCTCTTTAATTCAGATTGAACTAACACTGCTGAATTTGTCTGTAATTTTATAAATTAATCAAAAGAAATCATAAACATTTTCTTCTGAAAAAGTAACAAACTGATGTCCTCAAATGGGAAGTGTTCCAACAGCTCCTACTATACGTCTGTCTGCTCACCGCTCACTGGAGTCTGGCTTTATTTGCCAGGTAGCACTAGTTCAGGCCTAGGAGAATTATCTGTGTGGCTCTTCATGAAAGGAGGCGTAAGCCTTCATTCACGTGCAGCTGAAACGTAGCCTAGGTAAATCTGCAGCCCATCTCCCCAGACACAGTTCCCTTTGGGCAGCCGAGGGCACAGACGTAATCTCAGACTTTAAATTCTTCATTTTGTAACTATGGAACAGTATTTTCTGTTCCAGTTCTATTCTAGGTACAGGAGACGTAATACCATTTAGAGGCAGAGCACCTGAGATCAGCAGATGGATTGCAGAGGTGCTGCTTGCTTCTCCTGTGTCAAGTTAAAAAAAAAACCAAACAAAAACAAACAAAAAAACCCAAACACACACAAAACAAAAAACCCAAACCAAACACAAAACCACAAATGACATACATGCTCCCCGGATATCCCACCTTCAGGACTTGTTAATGCTGACACTTTCCATAATCCTATGTGTGCTCTTACTGACTACACAACATGTACCACCCACAGAAAACAACTCTGTATATTTTTCTTGATATTTTATTTTACATTGTATTTTTATTTCAGCAATTGAACATTAATTCTATCCATCACATTAGGTGATTAGAAATCCTACATGGTAAGACTGAGCTGGGATTTTTTTTTTTCCCCCCTTACTATGATATTAAGCTATTCTAGATTCAGTATATACAATCTTTCTTTGCAGATTCACTCCATGTTTCTCTAGAGGCTTCATTAGAAATTCCATTTCATTTGATTTAAAATCCGTATTTTCTCCAAACTATTTGAATAAGTAATGAATAAAAGAAATTTCATCCATCTTTATTAATGAAGTCATAAATCAGGGGGTTAAGTTAGGAAGAGCTTGTATTTATTGCTCGTCTTGCATTATGGACATGGTGGAAACTACTAAGCGGTTTCCTCCTCCTGTCAATATTCTAAATAATTCAGAAAGGAATCTCAGATTGGCTTTTTATCCATGCATATCCCATTTAAAATATGTGTGTATATATGTTTTCAGTATAATAGCATCAAAACTATGCGGCAGTTTTCTCAAGTCATCAACTTATTTTCCCAAATCATTGAATGAAAACCATATTGTGATTTGGGAAAGTTTTTGTATGCTGCATCTCTCAAAATTCATGTTAAACAGGGGCATCTCAGCTACATGAGGAACCATAACTTTCCTCTGTGACATCTTTATGATTCTCCTCCCCATAACTCTCATTCGGTCAGAGTTCAGGAGACATTTCTTGTTCCCTATGAACAACTTTTTAGATGAACTTTTGGCTTACAGATCTTGAAGCTTTCCTTTAATGACTTTTCTGTGCCAATCACAAATAATGTGCAGAAGAGAACCTAACCCTGCCTCATTTCAGCTGTGCTCTCAACCTCCAAAACAGCACTTCCCTTAGTGCACATTCTTGAAATGCTAAACATATAGTCAGGTAATATAAAATGTTAAATACAAAATTCATTAGGATTTGACTTGATATGTTTAAACATATGGACCAGCTGAAATTCAGATTCCCCCCCACCCCCATATGACAGTAGGAGCATTGTTCTAGAGACAGAAAAAATAAAGACCCTTGCAAATAATTAAACATTGCAATTCAGTATAATAAATTATTAGTGAAGACGAAGTATCCTATTGCCAGGATCTTGAAAATCTGTTTTACGATTATGACACAGTTGATCTTTCCTTGTACTAACTAAAGACTGTCTCCTTTAGCTATTAGCAACTTTTACCACCTTCCCCTGGAAAACTTTGATGAGAACTTTGCACACCAACCTTCTGGTTTTAGCAACACTCCTTCACAGCTTAAAATTAAGATTAGAGATGAGGAGTTTAGAGGAGTTAAACCTGTGTAACTGGGCTGAGCTGAGGTGCAGTTAAAGTGGTATAACTAATTTAGCAGCATTTTATCAATACAGGGATACCAGTATACGGTAGCGATGAAGTACCCTGGTATGGACTGCGCCAGCAGTGTGGCTCTTGGCACTTCAGAAGAGACTGGGTTCAGATTAATTCCCTACTGCGCAGGGTTTGGAGGCTAATTAAAGTGCAGGGAGACCATCCAAAACGTCTAGCACACAACCCGTGGAAAACATTGCCTGGCTTCACTGAGGGAGGTGGAGATATTTGCTCCCCTGGGGCCGATGGTGCTTACAGCAAAAGTGGGAAATGCTACAAGCGAACTGGTTTCAACAGAGCTTTACATTTCCTACTTGTTTTCTTTGATGGTCTACATATTTGGTTGCCAGGAATAATATGGATCTGCTCCTTGTTTCTACATAACACTAGTACAACACTAATGGCCACTTAAGAGCATTATTACAAAAATACATTATTTTACATTTCAAGCTTTACTTACTAGTTAAGTTGTATTTTAGCTACTTGCCTTTTTCATTATTTAATGTTAGTTGTAATGGAATCGATGTGTGTACCACCCAACCATAAATGAATCAAATTAATTTTCAACCTCAAACACTTTGTAACATTGAAATACAGTAAAAAACTCCCTAGCAAATCATTTCACTTCATATTTCTTATTAATTAGTATAACTTTGTTCTTTTTTGCACAACAGATAATCATTATGAGCTGAGCAGAACTTATACATATACTCAGGTTATATGTATTAGCATAAATATATAATAATAATTTTAATTATTTCCTTTGTGGATAAATTTTAGGTTTAATTGCCAAATATTTCTCCATGATAGAATGAACCAATATGCTCTTCCTGGGGCAAGGGAATTCTTTGCAATTCCTTCAATCTTTGCAACTGAACGGGTTCAGCATATTTAGCTCCAAAGTGCAGTATTCAGCTCACCACCTCCTCTGCAGCTGCACAGTTCAGCTGAGCCCCACAACAACCTGAACAGTCCCATGTTCACAGGAGCTACGTCCCACTGAGATGCAGGAACAGGAGGACACCATTAGCAGCAAACACACAAATATCAGTTTGGGGTTTTTTCTATCTGGCCATGAAAACCAACTAGCATACTGGAAACTGCATTTGGAAGATGCAAAACTATGGCTGACGCGCAGTACCTCCAAATCTTAACCAACTGGAAGTGTAATTCCAACACTGCCGATTTACAATCCGCTGAATTGCCAACATTTTGAAAAATGTGGCATAGCTTCTCCATTTCTAGTTGATTAAGATGTTTGAGAAGAACCACAGGACAGCCTCAAAGAGTGATCCTGAACTTAAAAGGAAAGAAAAACCAGGAATAAAGAATTTCTCCTGAATAACCTACCAGACCATTTCCTTATATTATGTGACACAGGATCATTGTGGAGGCTTTGCTTTCTCTGGAGAGGAGCACCACAACAGGGACCACAGTGCTAGGAACAAGGTCTTTTTAACTGTAATGCCACATCATAGTCATCTACAACTACTCTATCCTCAATAGCTGAAAAACTGCAAGGGAAGTGCTGAACTGAGATCAGGTAGCAGAAAACCTCTGGAGTGGGGAAAATTAAGACAAAAAAATCATTATGATTTAGCCAGTTTTTCAACAGAAATAGTTGCACTGAGAAAGCACAGGCTTGTGCATCTCTAAGGAGCTCATCTGTCTCTGAATAACCACCTTTGCCTAGAGTACGACTTTTCACTTTGCTCACTCAGACGCACATTAAAAACCTTGAAGTACTGAAGCATTCAAGTTGAAGATTCATTTCCAAAACACACAAGTGTGGGTGTCCATCTAAGGAGGTCCCACTAAAACCAGTCACGCTCCAGAGCTCTTAGAAACGCACAGATACCGCAGTGACCCGAGCATCACCATAACATGGTGGTGGTCACCACACCAGCTATCATTTCTTCAGTTTGGGAGAAACTCCTTTTGGCTACCAAACTGACCTTGGGCTTTCTATTTTATGTTCTCGGTGCAAAAGCAGTTAACATCTGTGGTGCATTACAATACCCACCGTCACAAAATCATACTACTTAACGGCAATGCTTTTTCAATCCCTTTAGACAGCATTCGTCTCTCAGGCTTAGGTAGCGCACTTTGAAAATAAGACATCTTGCTTTTAGTTATATCATCTGGACCCAACAGTACCAGCAGCCAAGTGACATAGTTTCGCCCTGCTCATTTCTGCAGGTACAAGACTGCGGTTTCTACATCTCCCATACCACTCACAAAGATCTTTTATTGCATTTTGGTAAACACCTTTCCTGTTTTGTTCAGAGTTTAAGCCAAACACATACCTCATCTTCATAAGAGCTGCTGCCTCTAATTTTGTTTTATGCTTTTATGGAAACTCTAAGCTGACTACTAAATGGAAGTTACTCTTCAAAGCTGTTTTGAAACATACCACAACATCAGTTATTAGCAAACGGCTAAATGTACTGCTGACATGTTTGATATCTCCATCTCTGAGGAGCACCTGAGTCTATAGACAAAAAGCCTGCTGCTCAGCTTTGCTGTCAACTTATCATCAAAGAGCTGTCACTTACCGCGTACCTCGGCAATGACTATATAGTATGTATAATCTATAAATTGTAAAATACAGCGCTGCAGCTCTGTCTGAAACGAGCAAATGCAAAAGTAACTAAGATTCAGAATGCCCTGGTAGAACAGATGCTCTATTTATGCAGGCACGCATCAAATAGGTGCTGAATATGGCTCCTTTTAATGAAACTTCTTTCTTTAGCTTGCACCTGTTTTAACAAGCCCTTTGAGTCTTCCCATCTATTGTATATTCTGTTATTTTTAGAAAAGACAATTAGTCTTATACTTGTTCGTGACTAAGCACCTATGGTCACTTCCAAATTTGCACTAACACTGATAATCTGCATATTTTAAAGTCTCTCCAGCACAGTAAAACATAACTTGTGGGAACACACAATATAGGTAGTAGGAAATCAAGCAAACACAGCTGTGTAAGCAATATCAATAGTTTTCTCTGAGTCATTGGCTCATTTTATACATACAAGATATAGGAAACAGGCTCATTCCTGTACATTGGAGACATCTCTCTGGCTTCAGGTAAGCAGAAATTGGCAGCTGTTTATACCTTGCAATTCTCCAGCAGTTTACATTGCATGTGAATGAGCTCAGATTTTTTTAAAAAAGTGTTTGCCTGACAAACCTTGTAATTTTAAGAAGCCTGCTGCATTGCATTAAGCAAGTCTAAACGTCCACTGAGAAAGACAGCTTTATTTTTTAAGTGACCACATCAAAGCTGGTAATAGCCGCAACTATTAAAAGCTGATCTTTACAAATCTCAGCAACAAGCGTGTCTTATTGGTTCCCACCTCAGAACGCTCATTTCATCCTGGATTTTATAATATCAGTTGAAAGGTTTAGGACCTAGCATAAAGAAAAGAAATGCAAGAGACCAAAGATGAATTATACATGGAAAAGTTAGAGATTGGCTTGAAATTTTTATCAAAGTTTCCAATGTGACCTTCTCAGGAAATGGAGAAGTAGTCCTAATAAATCTGAGCTAATTCTTCCCCCATTCCCTCAGGGATCCACCAGATTGACTCCCTTACATTAAATGTTGTGTATGCTAAACACCGAAAGCTCAATGGGTTACGATGGTGGTGGGTTTTTTGCAGGCTCTCCTCTTTTGAAACAGTTTAATATGACCTAAATAGAACAACGCATCCCAGTATTATTTTACTTAAAAAAAATCAATGCCATCCAATTACTTTACTTCTTGCCATCCAACCATTAATTTATTCTTCCTAAAGACACCTATTTGTAAGAACCCTTATTTTATTTCAAATGCTGCAGTAAATTATTTCATCAGATCAACTGACTTAAAAAAAACTACCAGAAATAATAATAATCATGGGGATTTCATTCCTGTACTTACTCCTGCTTGCTTATTTTTTGTAAATTTCTGGATCTTTGCCAGCCATAAAAAAATGATTTACTGAACCAAGGAAAGAAAAAAAGAAGACTCAACAGTTAAAGCTTGTTTAATTTATTTACTTTTCTAGCAGCTTCCACTTACACCTTCAGCTTGTTATTCATCTGGAGTTTTAAAAAAGTGCAGATTTAGCCCTACTATATAAAGTGAAACATTGCAAATAAATCTTTTTCTTTGACTTTTTGTTTGGTTGGTTTGGATTTTTTTTGTGTTTGGGGTTTTTCTGTTGTTGGTGGTGGTGGTGGTTTTGCTTTTGGTTTTAAGTCACTTATAGCAATCAGAAGAGGAATCAGGAATGAGGGAGTCTTTCACAATAAACTTACTCCTATTTCAGGACTTCAATAGGAGAAATTTTTTTAACTCCCTTTTTTTTGTTAATACAGACTTTTTTTAATTTATTTTTTTTAAACACAATTTGCTGAGCAAATTAAGACTCTCTACACCTGAAGTGCATGAAGCAATAACTGACCAGGGACTAAACTCACCTTAAGGGTTCGTGCTGGTATAGACAGGTGCATTCCAAACTTAGTGGGGTGAGCATTATTTGTTTTTAAACCTTAAATCAATATAGTTGAAAATTAGTTGAGAAAAAGGGGGCAATTTTTGAGGTTTATTTAGTACATCGCTTACACGTTTCATAGCTTCATTTTAGGCAGGTACCTGTGAGCTTGGAGTTTCATGTGAAAGAATTATATCAAAACCCCTATCAAATCTATGGATTTGCTGTTTACTTGGGTAAGTTAATAAATTAAGCATTTGTTACTCTGAAGGATATGAATAATTTAAGCAGGTCCTATAAAACAAATATAAAAGCACTATTTCAAAATAAACTAAATGCTGGTACTGGAATGTTTTAGCTTAGCATGACAGAAAAAAATTTGAAAGGTTTGGTAAGTGAACTTCAGGAGAAAGTTAAACTTGTGTTATTGATTTAGAAGCTGGCATACTAATCTCTTATTATTTAAAAGGAGAAATAACTCTGCATAGGAGATAATCTACTTGTCTTATATTCTACATCTCCTGCAAGAATTTTCTTGCTCATGCATAGATAGGGTCTTATCTAGTCCTTACTGAAGTCAATAGCAGGTTGCTTGCTTGTTTTTTAAATAGCAGCTGCATTGGGCATCTACAGAGAATGAAAAAGTGAAAGGATTACAGTTTTGACCTGTTAAAATTGATTTATAAGAGGGATTTTTTTTTTCCCCTCCTATTATGTCCAAGTGATATATTGGTCTTTCAGTTAAGGCTGTGTGAAAAACTGATTTGTCAATTGTAGCCTGACCAAAAAATTGGAAAATTACCCACTTCAATTAAAATATACAATGATTTCTGTGGTTTGTTCTTTCTTCACAGACATGGAAAAAAAAAAAAAAATTTCTTTCTGCAATGTTTAATGGTAGGAAACAACAGAATAAGAAGATGGAAGGATGCACCATTTACAAAGGGAAGGAGGAGCAGAGGACCCCAGGCATGACACGCACGCAGACAGGAGAATTGGGCAACATCTCACCTTCTGCCTCAGAGGGACCCAATGACACTAGCAATCTCTCGGCACTGCTGGAACCAGTACAGCGTTGGACCTGCTCCACTTTTCATGATCTACTGAAACATCCATTAAAGGGTAGGGAAAAGCAGTTAGGAATTCACGCCGCAGCAGGGACACTGGATTTGGTGAGCGTGCACACATAGTACAGCTAAACAGAGTTAGGGCAGTAATTTGAAGCCAAAACCGAATAGAACTCACCTATGTAAGGAGATATAGGAAGGCAGCAAAAGCCCCAAACTGATGGATGTATCTCAAAACACACATAAAAATCCAAAATTAAATTCTTGCCAGCAGCAGTACTTTCCCACAACTCTATAACCCCCTAAGATCATGTTTGTACCTATAAATTCCAGGAAGCAACACAGCACTCAAAACTTAAGATGCTAAAAGTAAGGACTTGAGAGAGTATTTTCTGAGATCCAGACCTACAGATTAAAGCACCTCTCTAAGGTCCAGTTACTCAAAGAAAAGAAATTACACAGTCAAGTCAGATTGTGTTTACATTTACTGGTAATAAGAACTGGATGGGAAAAATTCATGCATATGTTCCGTATGAAGGCTAAACTAAGCTGAAGCCCTTGGGTCCAGCTCCTGGCCCTGCAGCAAGGCACAGCACATGTAAAGCAGGCATTCACCACTACCACTTGGAAAATTCTGCCTAGTGCTTCAGCTGAAAGTTGCAGTGCCCCATTTCCTAGGGTCCTTCTTCTTTCCTGGGTGGGGAAACGGTTTTGCTCCTCCTATAGAAAAACCATTAAAAATTAGGTTATGGCCTGGAAAGCAGCCACAGGATGCATTTATCTACCTAGTGATTACCTGCGATAAGTAACAAAGGACGGGTGGGAGAGTAGTAGGATTTTACAAAGGTGTGGCAGCATTACACAAAAGGAATTGAACTGCAGCCTGTACTACAGGAGCTGGGAATGCTTCAGACACCAAGAAAATCTGTCTTTGGGCTGCAGTAGAAAGTGACTTTCACTCCAGAGTATGTTGATACATCAAGGCTTTCACATACAGACAGTCAGAGGGCAAAGCAAAGCACTGAGATGAGTAGCTGAAACAGAAGAAATACCTCTGCAGAGTCTAGGGAAGAAAAATGAACAAGCATATATATATAATTCATCCATTGTTTGGTATGCATGAAGACATTCCTCTCAGTAGCCCACTGAATGGCAAGTGACAGGACCGACCCACTGGATGCCCGAGTGCCCCACTGCAAGGAGCAGGTATCTAGGCACACATCTCCCGTGTGAGTCTGATTACCAGTGTGTAAGAGCAGTCCAAAGATTAATAGCAAACAATACAGCGTTGGAATTTATTTAACAGCTGAACAGCTCAGAATACTCCTTTATTCTAGCTGTCTTATGAGATCTGTGTCTATGCAGTGTGTTAATAGGCAATGACTTGCAGTATTCCCACACAACCCATTCGACCCTTTCTAACCCAAGACCAGCGTCACCAGTGAGACATGCCTGCTAACGGCTCCAGTGTCCAGGGGACCACTGCACCTCAGCACCCACCTTCGGGTTTGTTTGCAAATACCCCTTTGCTTGAACATGCCAAGTAACTGTCTTGCTTATTCTAAATGAAGAATAATAAGGAGTGTGAAGGTAAGAACAGATTACAGAAATTATTTCATACTCCCAAATAATAATAATAATATCATCTTACAATATTGGCTGCAAAAGCTATCACCAGTGTTAGCTGAAAACAACACTGAGAAAGACAAAGATGGGAGGCTAACATTTAAAATCAGCATAGTCTGGGGTTTGCAAAGCCGGAGCACTGTTGGCGCAGGACATGGATGCTCCCAGCTGTGCAGCGCCCAAGGATGCACATAGGAGTCTGCTCTTACTGTAGGGCTCAGACTCACGTTTTCACTGCTACGGTTTCCAGAAAAACCTGGGCCCTCTTGACTTGGGCTTTCAGACCCTCTGCTCTAAGATGAGGGGACGGGGACACTGAAGTCTTTCTAACCAGGTCCAACAGGCAGTGCCTGTGCACGGCCGTTTGCCTTCTGGGTGAGTTAATGGTCCCCTCTACCAGGCAGAGAGGGAGAGGGCAAACAAGGGTTTGGAGACACCAAACCAAGAGTCCTGCAGCCAGCTTGCACCCTGCCTCTGCAATAAGAGCTCCCTCTTGGAAATCCTACTGCAGTCTCCCATCCCGCATTCAACCCGGGTGCATGCAGGCACCCTCTCACTCTGGCATCGCTTCTCCTGCTGTACCACAGACCTGCTGGGGCAGCAAAGGGCCAGCATCGCTTGCTCCAGGTTTATTAACACGCTCAAACCATTTTAATTCATACTTGTTTGACTTCTGTGCAGCTTTGAGTTCAGTAAAACTGGGATTCCGCTTGCTGCTTTTTCTTTTTTCTTCTTCTCGTGATATATTTCATTTCAATAAATATAAATAATCTGAAATTAGTTCTCTCATCTTCAACAACAACTACTTAGAGGCATGTTGAGAGGATTAATTTTGAAGTACTTTGAAAAATGTCAAGTGCTTATTAATTATAAGTTAATTGAAGTTAGAATTACACTATGGTAAATAATAATAAATTAACATAGCTGATGGGCCAGAGGGAAGAAGCAGATTTTGAACAGTATTGTTAAGATGCACATTGTTAACAACCTTTTTGAAGAAACAAAATCTGACTGATGATGTTCAGTAAATTTAGTTCCACAGAGTATTCTTCCATATGTGGAGAATTTAAAATTATTTCTTCTCACCTGTCAACTTTGATTCACTGTTGGTTTTCTCTGATCTACGGCTTGGAGCAAAAGGCCTCCATGACTTGTAGAAGTACAAGCTTTAGCATACATTCATCTCAGCTGAGAGCCTTTTAGTGAGTGCCAGATTGCTCACAGAGGATAAAGTATATATGGAAAACACCTTTATCCTGCAGTGGGAATAATAGTAGCCTTAGCATTTTTGAGGGTATTGTGTATAATAATGCAGTTGAGTGGTTAGAGGTGATTGGAATTGAAAAAGCGAAGCTGAAATCTTTCCTCTGCAACTGAATCCCCACCCTGAACTTCTGTGCTTAAAAGCTCCAGGCAGGAGAGCCATCTACGTGCTCGGAATAACATACAATAAATGAGTTTGTACCGACATATCCAGCGCTAGGTGTAATCCAACCAACTGCTTGCAGCCAGATACAGCCAAGTGCCAAAGATCAGATGGTGCAATTAACTCCTTCCCTTCTTCAAACTCCTTCTCGCTCCTCTCCTACATTCCCTCACCAGAGCCTTTCGGTGGTTTCACCTGAAACCAGCAGATTTTGCGCAATGTCTGTGTAATCACGTTCATGCCAGAAAAGGACTGGACACGGAGCAAAGGAAATCTGAGGGACCTTCAGCTCAGCCAGGGATTCAAGAAGTCTCTCGTGCTCAGACCTAGAGCACGGTATCATTTTTTCCTGCTTGAAACTGAAACCCACTCCTTTTGACTGGGAGAAAAGCTTTAGCAGAAGAGCATGTCATGAGATGAGGCACAGCTTAAGTAACTGCTTCCCATCTGCAAGGCCAAACCCAGCTTATGGCACTCCACCATCTCCTTTTCTCCCTCTCTGTGGCCATACAAAGTACAAGAACCCCACAGCTGAAGAAACTGGGCTTTGTGGTTTTACTTGGGAGGTAAAACAGCAGCTCTGGGGCTTTCCTATTGCTGAATCCCTGAAAGCAAATTGGGAAGGAGATCCCTTTCCTAGTATCAATAGATTACGCATGAGGTTTTACCACCAGTAACAATTTCTCCTTTTCACACGTGACTGGTTTTTACAGTTTCCTCACAGCAGTCACAGGGACAGTGAAGATTAAATGCAACACACACTTTCCTGACAAGAACGAAGCTGTCGTTCAAGGAGTTGCTTCCATCTCCAAAGCTGCTTTGACCTCCCTCAATCAAGCTTTTCCCAGCTGCCTGACAGTCAGCATCCAGGGGACCATGTGTCCCTCGTCTGCAGTCCAGGGAAAGATGAAGCTCTTTCCAGAAGTTTTATCGCTGAAGAGGGGCTAAAAAGCTGGCAAAGCTAGCGGTAACTGTCTCCAAGCAGCCATGTCAAAGAAAAGCAGAGGTTCTCCGAACCAGGGGAGCCCTCAACCCCTCCCAGCTTTGGCTCAGCTCCTGAGGATGTTGACGCAGCATTTCTCTGAACTGGGCCTTAACATTGTTTTGGGGAACATTTACTGAAAGTTTAAATGATTTCAATTCCACCATGCCATTTTAGTTTGAGCTTTAAGCATTTCAACATATTACAGATCTGTTCTTCCCTTAATGTACTAATGTAACTGACAGCAGTAAGATTGAAAGTCACGTATTTCCAGGTCAAAGCTAGAATAAGAAACCTTTATGTTTTTATTAGACTTTTTCCAAAAAAAGATAACATGAGCGTTAGGTTTCGTATCTATCACAAACTGGGATTTCACTGTTTTAAAATTCCATGTAGATGTCAAAAAGGATTATACACTTATCATTCTGGGGTAATGCAGATTGAGTTTATTTTTCTTTCTAAGCAAGCTCATGGGAAATTATTTCAGATAATGGGCTACAATCATTCTGAAGAAAACTGACTTTTTTAATCCCTTTTGGCTTTTAAAATCAGACTTTAGTAAGAGACTTTTTTAATATTCTTTGATGCTAGGAGTGCATACCTTAAACTTGCCAGTCGTTAAGCCTCTTAACAAAAACAAAAGAAAAAAACTTTTAAATCAGAAAGGTTATTGGTATCAATATTCTAAATCACATTTTGAGACCACATGAACTAAGTAAATGTTCTAACTGAGCCCAATAGCACATTTACATACAATACTATGAGAAAAAATACTGTGCTTACATTTTACAAACTGTTACTATTTTGTAAAGATATTCTGAATGTGTCCTCATAAGTGACTAGAAAGTTCAGCTTGGTTAAAATATAATTAAATAGAATGTATCAATGATATTCAAG